>NW_027479101.1:0-226529 GCF_051014685.1 Ptiloglossa arizonensis
ACCCAAAAATTTCCTATTGCATCTGAAAGTAGAAACTCGCCCGATTACAACGGTATGTGTATTTTTTCCCTAGGCCATTCTGGTTAAGCGTTTGGAGCAGCAGAAGAAAGAGTGCGAAAAATTTGTTGTCTTCTCAACCATTTCTTAGCTTCAAACTCCCATATCTCGCGAACGGATTGACCTAACCCAAAAATTCCTGTTGCATGTAAAGTAGAAACTCGCCAGATTACAACAGTGTGTGTATTTTTTCCCTAGGCCATTCTGGTTAAGCGTTCGGAGCAGCAGAATTGCGAAAAATTTTTTGCCTTCTCAACCATTTCTTGGCTTCAAACTCCCATATCTCGCGAACGGATTGACCTAACCCAAAAATTCCTATTGCATCTGAAAGTAGAAACTCGCCCGATTACAACGGTATGTGTATTTTTTCCCTAGGCCATTCTGGTTAAGCGTTTGGAGCAGCAGAATTGCGAAAAATTTCTTGCCTTCTCAACCATTTCTTGGCTTCAAACTCCCATATCTCGCGAACGGATTGACCTAACCCAAAAATTCCTATGGCATCTGAAAGTAGAAACTCACCCGATTACAACGGTATGTTTATTTTTTCCCTAGGCCATTCTGGTTAAGCGTTTGGAGCAGCAGAATTGCGAAAAATTTCTTGCCATCTCAACCATTTCTTGGCTTCAAACTCCCATATCTCGCGAACGGATTGACCTAACCCAAAATTCGTATGGCATCTGAAAGTAGAAACTCACCCGTTTACAACGGTATGTGTATTTTTTCCCTAGGCCATTCTGGTTAAGCGTTTGGAGCAGCAGAATTGCGACAAATTTCTTGCCTTCTCAACATTTCTTGGCTTCAAACTCCCATATCTCGCGAACGGATTGACCTAACCCAAAATTCCTATTGCATCTGAAAGTAGAAACTCGCCCGATTACAACGGTATTTGAATCTTTCCCTAGGCCATTCTGGTTAAGCGTTTGGAGCAGCAGAATTGCGAAAAATTTCTTGCCTTCTCAACCATTTCTTGGCTTCAAACTCCATATCTCGCGAACGGATTGACCTAACCCAAAATTCCTGTTGCATCTGAAAGTAGAAACTCGCCCGATTACAACGGTGTGTGTATTTTTTCCCTAGGCCATTCTGGTTAAGCGTTTGGAGCAGCAGAATTGCGAAAAATTTCTTGCCTTCTCAACCATTTCTTGGCTTCAAACTCCATTATCTCGCTAACGGATTGACCTAACCCAAAAATTCCTATGGCATCTGAAAGTAGAAACTCACCCGATTACAACGGTATGTGTATTTTTTCCCTAGGCCATTCTGGTTAAGCGTTTGGAGCAGCAGAATTGCGACAAATTTCTTGCCTTCTCAACCATTTCTTGGCTTCAAACTCCCATATCTCGCGAACGGATTGACCTAACCCAAAAATTCCTATTGCATCTGAAAGTAGAAACTCGCCCGATTACAACGGTATTGAATCTTTCCCTAGGCCATTCTGGTTAAGCGTTTGGAGCAGCAGAATTGCGAAAAATTTTTTGCCTTCTCAACCATTTCTTGGCTTCAAAGTCCCATATCTCGCGAACGGATTGACCTAACCCAAAAATTCCTATTGCATCTGAAAGTAGAAACTCGCCCGATTACAACGGTATGTGTATTTTTTCCCTAGGCCATTCTGGTTAAGCGTTTGGAGCAGCAGAATTGCGAAAAATTTTTTGCCTTCTCAAACATTTCTTGGCTTCAAACTCCCATATCTCGCGAACGGATTGACCTAACCCAAAAATTCCTATTGCATCTGAAGGTAGAAACTCGCCCGATTACAACGGTATGTGTATTTTTTCCCTAGGCCATTCTGGTTAAGCGTTTGGAGCAGCAGAATTGCGAAATATTTTTTGCCTTCTCAACAATTTCTTGGCTTCAAACTCCCATATCTCGCGAACGGATTGACCTAACCCAAAAATTCCTATTGCATCTGAAGGTAGAAACTCGCCCGATTACACGGTATGTGTATTTTTTCCCTAGGCCATTCTGGTTAAGCGTTTGGAGCAGCAGAATTGCGAAAAATTTTTTGCCTTCTCAACCATTTCTTGGCTTCAAACTCCCATATCTCGCGAACGGATTGACCTAACCCAAAAATTCCTATTGCATCTGAAAGTAGAAACTCGCCCGATTATAAAGTTATGTGTATTTTTTCCCTAGGCCATTCTGGTTAAGCGTTTGGAGCAGCAGAAGTGCGAAAAATTTCTTGCCTTCTCAACCATTTCTTGGCTTCAAACTCCATTATCTCGCTAACGGATTG
The DNA here is from genome assembly GCF_051014685.1 of Ptiloglossa arizonensis. Taxonomy (NCBI): domain Eukaryota; kingdom Metazoa; phylum Arthropoda; class Insecta; order Hymenoptera; family Colletidae; genus Ptiloglossa; species Ptiloglossa arizonensis. The sequence goes on from NW_027479101.1 coordinate 2,294, forward strand.
ACCTAACCCAAAAATTCCTATTGCATCTGAAAGTAGAAACTCGCCCGATTACAACGGTATGTGTATTGTTTCCCTAGGCCATTCTGGTTAAGCGTTTGGAGCAGCAGAATTGCGAAAAATTTTTTGCCTTCTCAACCATTTCTTGGCTTCAAAGTCCCATATCTCGCGAACGGATTGACCTAACCCAAAAATTCCTATTGCATCTGAAAGTAGAAACTCGCCCGATTACAACGGTATGTGTATTTTTTCCCTAGGCCATTCTGGTTAAGCGTTTGGAGCAGCAGAATTGCGAAAAATTTTTTGCCTTCTCAAACATTTCTTGGCTTCAAACTCCCATATCTCGCGAACGGATTGACCTAACCCAAAAATTCCTATTGCATCTGAAGGTAGAAACTCGCCCGATTACAACGGTATGTGTATTTTTTCCCTTGGCCATTCTGGTTAAGCGTTTGGAGCAGCACAATTGCGAAATATTTTTTGCCTTCTCAACCATTTCTTGGCTTCAAACTCCCATATCTCGCGAACGGATTGACCTAACCCAAAAATTCCTATTGCATCTGAAGGTAGAATGTCGCCCGATTACATCGGTATGAGTATTTTTTCCCTAGGCCATTCTGGTTAAGCGTATGGAGCAGCAGAATTGCGAAAAATTTCTTGCCTTCTCAACCATTTCTTGGCTTCAAACTCCCATATCTCGCGAACGGATTGACCTGACCCAAAATTCGTATGGCATCTGAAAGTAGAAACTCACCCGTTTACAACGGTATGTGTATTTTTTCCCTAGGCCATTCTGGTTAAGCGTTTGGAGCAGCAGAATTGCGAAAAATTTTTTGCCTTCTCAACCATTTCTTGGCTTCAAAGTCCCATATCTCGCGAACGGTTTGACCTAACCCAAAAATTCCTATTGCATCTGAAAGTAGAAACTCGCCCGATTATAGCGTTATGTGTATTTTTTCCCTAGGCCATTCTGGTTAAGCGTTTGGAGCAGCAGAAGTGCGAAAAATTTGTTGTCTTCTCAACCATTTCTTAGCTTCAAACTCCCATATCTCGCGAACGGATTGACCTAACCCAAAAATTCCTGTTGCATGTAAAAGTAGAAACTCGCCAGATTACAACAGTGTGTGTATTTTTTCCCCAGGCCATTCTGGTTAAGCGTTCGGAGCAGCAGAATTGCGAAAAATTTTTTGCCTTCTCAACCATTTCTTGGCTTCAAACTCCCATATCTCGCGAACGGATTGACCTAACCCAAAAATTCCTATTGCATCTGAAAGTAGAAACTCGCCCGATTACAACGGTATGTGTATTTTTTCCCTAGGCCATTCTGGTTAAGCGTTTGGAGCAGCAGAATTGCGAAGAATTTCTTGCCTTCTCAACCATTTCTTGGCTTCAAACTCCCATATCTCGCGAACGGATTGACCTAACCCAAAAATTCCTATGGCATCTGAAAGTAGAAACTCACCCGATTACAACGGTATGTTTATTTTTTCCCTAGGCCATTCTGGTTAAGCGTTTGGAGCAGCAGAATTGCGAAAAATTTCTTGCCTTCTCAACCATTTCTTGGCTTCAAACTCCCATATCTCGCGAACGGATTGACCTAACCCAAAATTCGTATGGCATCTGAAAGTAGAAACTCACCCGTTTACAACGGTATGTGTATTTTTTCCCTAGGCCATTCTGGTTAAGCGTTTGGCGCAGCAGAAGTGCGAAAAATTTGTTGTCTTCTCAACCATTTCTTAACTTCAAACTCCCATATCTCGCGAACGGATTGACCTAACCCAAAAATTCCTATTGCATCTGAAAGTAGAAACTCGCCCGATTACAACGGTATTTGAATTTTTCCCTAGGCCATTCTGGTTAAGCGTTTGGAGCAGCAGAATTGCGAAAAATTTTTTGCCTTCTCAACCATTTCTTGGCTTCAAAGTCCCATATCTCGCGAACGGATTGACCTAACCCAAAAATTCCTATTGCATCTGAAAGTAGAAACTCGCCCGATTACAACGGTATGTGTATTTTTTCCCTAGGCCATTCTGGTTAAGCGTTTGGAGCAGCAGAAGTGCGAAAAATTTGTTGTCTTCTCAACCATTTCTTAGCTTCAAACTCCCATATCTCGCGAACGGATTGACCTAACCCAAAAATTCCTGTTGCATGTAAAAGTAGAAACTCGCCAGATTACAACAGTGTGTGTATTTTTTCCCTAGGCCATTCTGGTTAAGCGTTCGGAGCAGCAGAATTGCGAAAAATTTTTTGCCTTCTCAACCATTTCTTGGCTTCAAACTCCCATATCTCGCGAACGGATTGACCTAACCCAAAAATTCCTATTGCATCTGAAAGTAGAAACTCGCCCGATTACAACGGTATGTGTATTTTTTCCCTAGGCCATTCTGGTTAAGCGTTTGGAGCAGCAGAATTGCGAAAAATTTCTTGCCTTCTCAACCATTTCTTGGCTTCAAACTCCCATATCTCGCGAACGGATTGACCTAACCCAAAAATTCCTATGGCATCTGAAAGTAGAAACTCACCCGATTACAACGGTATGTTTATTTTTTCCCTAGGCCATTCTGGTTAAGCGTTTGGAGCAGCAGAATTGCGAAAAATTTCTTGCCATCTCAACCATTTCTTGGCTTCAAACTCCCATATCTCGCGAACGGATTGACCTAACCCAAAATTCGTATGGCATCTGAAAGTAGAAACTCACCCGTTTACAACGGTATGTGTATTTTTTCCCTAGGCCATTCTGGTTAAGCGTTTGGCGCAGCAGAAGTGCGAAAAATTTGTTGTCTTCTCAACCATTTCTTAACTTCAAACTCCCATATCTCGCGAACGGATTGACCTAACCCAAAAATTCCTATTGCATCTGAAAGTAGAAACTCGCCCGATTACAACGGTATTTGAATTTTTCCCTAGGCCATTCTGGTTAAGCGTTTGGAGCAGCAGAATTGCGAAAAATTTTTTGCCTTCTCAACCATTTCTTGGCTTCAAAGTCCCATATCTCGCGAACGGATTGACCTAACCCAAAAATTCCTATTGCATCTGAAAGTAGAAACTCGCCCGATTACAACGGTATGTGTATTTTTTCCCTAGGCCATTCTGGTTAAGCGTTTGGAGCAGCAAAGTGCGAAAAATTTGTTGTCTTCTCAACCATTTCTTAGCTTCAAACTCCCATATCTCGCGAACGGATTGACCTAACCCAAAAATTCCTGTTGCATGTAAAAGTAGAAACTCGCCAGATTACAACAGTGTGTGTATTTTTTCCCTAGGCCATTCTGGTTAAGCGTTCGGAGCAGCAGAATTGCGAAAAATTTTTTGCCTTCTCAACCATTTCTTGGCTTCAAACTCCCATATCTCGCGAACGGATTGACCTAACCCAAAAATTCCTATTGCATCTGAAAGTAGAAACTCGCCCGATTACAACGGTATGTGTATTTTTTCCCTAGGCCATTCTGGTTAAGCGTTTGGAGCAGCAGAATTGCGAAAAATTTCTTGCCTTCTCAACCATTTCTTGGCTTCAAACTCCCATATCTCGCGAACGGATTGACCTAACCCAAAAATTCCTATGGCATCTGAAAGTAGAAACTCACCCGATTACAACGGTATGTCTATTTTTTCCCTAGGCCATTCTGGTTAAGCGTTTGGAGCAGCAGAATTGCGAAAAATTTCTTGCCTTCTCAACCATTTCTTGGCTTCAAACTCCCATATCTCGCGAACGGATTGACCTAACCCAAAATTCGTATGGCATCTGAAAGTAGAAACTCACCCGTTTACAACGGTATGTGTATTTTTTCCCTAGGCCATTCTGGTTAAGCGTTTGGCGCAGCAGAAGTGCGAAAAATTTGTTGTCTTCTCAACCATTTCTTAACTTCAAACTCCCATATCTCGCGAACGGATTGACGTAACCCAAAAATTCCTGTTGCATCTGAAAGTAGATACTCGCCCGATTACAACGGTGTGTGTATTTTTTCCCTAGGCCATTCTGGTTAAGCGTTTGGAGCAGCAGAATTGCGAAAAATTTCTTGCCTTCTCAACCATTTCTTGGCTTCAAACTCCCATATCTCGCGAACGGATTGACCTAACCCAAAAATTCCTATGGCATCTGAAAGTAGAAACTCACCCGATTACAACGGTATGTTTATTTTTTCCCTAGGCCATTCTGGTTAAGCGTTTGGAGCAGCAGAATTGCGAAAAATTTCTTGCCTTCTCAACCATTTCTTGGCTTCAAACTCCCATATCTCGCGAACGGATTGACCTAACCCAGAATTCGTATGGCATCTGAAAGTAGAAACTCACCCGTTTACAACGGTATGTGTATTTTTTCCCTAGGCCATTCTGGTTAAGCGTTTGGCGCAGCAGAAGTGCGAAAAATTTGTTGTCTTCTCAACCATTTCTTAACTTCAAACTCCCATATCTCGCGAACGGATTGACGTAACCCAAAAATTCCTGTTGCATCTGAAAGTAGATACTCGCCCGATTACAACGGTGTGTGTATTTTTTCCCTAGGCCATTCTGGTTAAGCGTTTGGAGCAGCAGAATTGCGAAAAATTTTTTGCCTTCTCAACCATTCCTTGTCTTCAAACTCCCATATCTCGCGAACGGATTGACCTAACCCAAAAATTCCTATTGCATCTGAAAGTAGAAACTCGCCCGATTACAACGGTATGTGTATTTTTTCCCTAGGCCATTATGGTTAAGCGTTTGGAGCAGCAGAATTGCGAAATATTTTTTGCCTTCTCAACCATTTCTTGGCTTCAAACTCCCATATCTCGCGAACGGATTGACGTAACCCAAAAATTCCTGTTGCATCTGAAAGTAGAAACTCGCCCGATTACAACGGTGTGTGTATTTTTTCCCTAGGCCATTCTGGTTAAGCGTTTGGAGCAGCAGAATTGCGAAAAATTTCTTGCCTTCTCAACCATTTCTTGGCTTCAAACTCCATTATCTCGCTAACGGATTGACCTAACCCAAAAATTCCTATGGCATCTGAAAGTAGAAACTCACCCGATTACAACGGTATGTTTATTTTTTCCCTAGGCCATTCTGGTTAAGCGTTTGGAGCAGCAGAATTGCGAAAAATTTCTTGCCTTCTCAACCATTTCTTGGCTTCAAACTCCCATATCTCGCGAACGGATTGACCTAACCCAAAATTCGTATGGCATCTGAAAGTAGAAACTCACCCGTTTACAACGGTATGTGTATTTTTTCCCTAGGCCATTCTGGTTAAGCGTTTGGCGCAGCAGAAGTGCGAAAAATTTGTTGTCTTCTCAACCATTTCTTAACTTCAAACTCCCATATCTCGCGAACGGATTGACGTAACCCAAAAATTCCTGTTGCATCTGAAAGTAGATACTCGCCCGATTACAACGGTGTGGGTATTTTTTCCCTAGGCCATTCTGGTTAAGCGTTTGGAGCAGCAGAATTGCGAAAAATTTCTTGCCTTCTCAACCATTTCTTGGCTTCAAACTCCCATATCTCGCGAACGGATTGACCTAACCCAAAAATTCCTATGGCATCTGAAAGTAGAAACTCACCCGATTACAACGGTATGTTTATTTTTTCCCTAGGCCATTCTGGTTAAGCGTTTGGAGCAGCAGAATTGCGAAAAATTTCTTGCCTTCTCAACCATTTCTTGGCTTCAAACTCCCATATCTCGCGAACGGATTGACCTAACCCAAAATTCGTATGGCATCTGAAAGTAGAAACTCACCCGTTTACAACGGTATGTGTATTTTTCCCCTAGGCCATTCTGGTTAAGCGTTTGGCGCAGCAGAAGTGCGAAAAATTTGTTGTCTTCTCAACCATTTCTTAACTTCAAACTCCCATATCTCGCGAACGGATTGACGTAACCCAAAAATTCCTGTTGCATCTGAAAGTAGATACTCGCCCGATTACAACGGTGTGTGTATTTTTTCCCTAGGCCATTCTGGTTAAGCGTTTGGAGCAGCAGAATTGCGAAAAATTTTTTGCCTTCTCAACCATTCCTTGTCTTCAAACTCCCATATCTCGCGAACGGATTGACCTAACCCAAAAATTCCTATTGCATCTGAAAGTAGAAACTCGCCCGATTACAACGGTATGTGTATTTTTTCCCTAGGCCATTATGGTTAAGCGTTTGGAGCAGCAGAATTGCGAAATATTTTTTGCCTTCTCAACCATTTCTTGGCTTCAAACTCCCATATCTCGCGAACGGATTGACGTAACCCAAAAATTCCTGTTGCATCTGAAAGTAGAAACTCGCCCGATTACAACGGTGTGTGTATTTTTTCCCTAGGCCATTCTGGTTAAGCGTTTGGAGCAGCAGAATTGCGAAAAATTTCTTGCCTTCTCAACCATTTCTTGGCTTCAAACTCCATTATCTCGCTAACGGATTGACCTAACCCAAAAATTCCTATGGCATCTGAAAGTAGAAACTCACCCGATTACAACGGTATGTGTATTTTTTCCCTAGGCCATTATGGTTAAGCGTTTGGAGCAGCAGAATTGCGAAGTATTTTTTGCCTTCTCAACCATTTCTTGGCATCAAACTCCCATATCTCGCGAACGGATTGACGTAACCCAAAAATTCCTGTTGCATCTGAAAGTAGAAACTCGCCCGATTACAACGGTGTGTGTATTTTTTCCCTAGGCCATTCTGGTTAAGCGTTTGGAGAAGCAGAATTGCGAAAAATTTCTTGCCTTCTCAACCATTTCTTGGCTTCAAACTCCATTATCTCGCTAACGGATTGACCTAACCCAAAAATTCCTATGGCATCTGAAAGTAGAAACTCACCCGATTACAACGGTATGTGTATTTTTTCCCTAGGCCATTCTGGTTAAGCGTTTGAAGCAGCAGAATTGCGAAAAATTTTTTGCCTTCTCAACCATTTCTTGGCTTCAAACTCCAATATCTCGCGAACGGATTGACCTAACCCAAAAATTCCTATTGCATCTGAAAGTAGAAACGCGCCCGATTACAACGGTATGTGTATTTTTTCCCTAGGCCATTCTGGTTAAGCGTTTGGAGCAGCAGAATTGTGAAAAATTTTTTGCCTTCTATACCATTTCTTGGCTTCAAACTCCCATATCTCGCGAACGGCTTGACCTAACCCAAAAATTCCTATTGCATCTGAAAGTAGAAACTCGCCTGATTACAACGGTATGTGTATTTTTTTCCTAGGCCATTCTGGTTAAGCGTTTGGAGCAGCAGAATTGCGAAAAATTTCTTGCCTTCTCAACCATTTCTTGGCTTCAAACTCCCATATCTCGCGAACGGATTGACCTAACCCAAAATTCGTATGGCATCTGAAAGTAGATACTCGCCCGATTACAACGGTGTGTGTATTTTTTCCCTAGGCCATTCTGGTTAAGCGTTTGGAGCAGCAGAATTGCGAAAAATTTCTTGCCTTCTCAACCATTTCTTGGCTTCAAACTCCCATATCTCGCGAACGGATTGACCTAACCCAGAATTCGTATGGCATCTGAAAGTAGAAACTCACCCGTTTACAACGGTATGTGTATTTTTTCCCTAGGCCATTCTGGTTAAGCGTTTGGCGCAGCAGAAGTGCGAAAAATTTGTTGTCTTCTCAACCATTTCTTAACTTCAAACTCCCATATCTCGCGAACGGATTGACGTAACCCAAAAATTCCTGTTGCATCTGAAAGTAGATACTCGCCCGATTACAACGGTGTGTGTATTTTTTCCCTAGGCCATTCTGGTTAAGCGTTTGGAGCAGCAGAATTGCGAAAAATTTTTTGCCTTCTCAACCATTCCTTGTCTTCAAACTCCCATATCTCGCGAACGGATTGACCTAACCCAAAAATTCCTATTGCATCTGAAAGTAGAAACTCGCCCGATTACAACGGTATGTGTATTTTTTCCCTAGGCCATTATGGTTAAGCGTTTGGAGCAGCAGAATTGCGAAATATTTTTTGCCTTCTCAACCATTTCTTGGCTTCAAACTCCCATATCTCGCGAACGGATTGACGTAACCCAAAAATTCCTGTTGCATCTGAAAGTAGAAACTCGCCCGATTACAACGGTGTGTGTATTTTTTCCCTAGGCCATTCTGGTTAAGCGTTTGGAGCAGCAGAATTGCGAAAAATTTCTTGCCTTCTCAACCATTTCTTGGCTTCAAACTCCATTATCTCGCTAACGGATTGACCTAACCCAAAAATTCCTATGGCATCTGAAAGTAGAAACTCACCCGATTACAACGGTATGTGTATTTTTTCCCTAGGCCATTCTGGTTAAGCGTTTGAAGCAGCAGAATTGCGAAAAATTTTTTGCCTTCTCAACCATTTCTTGGCTTCAAACTCCAATATCTCGCGAACGGATTGACCTAACCCAAAAATTCCTATTGCATCTGAAAGTAGAAACGCGCCCGATTACAACGGTATGTGTATTTTTTCCCTAGGCCATTCTGGTTAAGCGTTTGGAGCAGCAGAATTGTGAAAAATTTTTTGCCTTCTATACCATTTCTTGGCTTCAAACTCCCATATCTCGCGAACGGCTTGACCTAACCCAAAAATTCCTATTGCATCTGAAAGTAGAAACTCGCCTGATTACAACGGTATGTGTATTTTTTCCCTAGGCCATTCTGGTTAAGCGTTTGGAGCAGCAGAATTGCGAAAAATTTTTTGCCTTCTCAACCATTTCGTGTCTTCAAACTCCCATATCTCGCGAACGGATTGACCTAACCCAAAAATTCCTATGGCATCTGAAAGTAGAAACTCACCCGATTACAACGGTATGTGTATTTTTTCCCTAGGCCATTCTGGTTAAGCGTTTGGAGCAGCAGAATTGCGAAAAATTTCTTGCCTTCTCAACCATTTCTTGGCTTCAAACTCCCATATCTCGCGAACGGATTGACCTAACCCAAAAATTCCTATGGCATCTGAAAGTAGAAACTCACCCGATTACAACGGTATGTTTATTTTTTCCCTAGGCCATTCTGGTTAAGCGTTTGGAGCAGCAGAATTGCGAAAAATTTCTTGCCTTCTCAACCATTTCTTGGCTTCAAACTCCCATATCTCGCGAACGGATTGACCTAACCCAAAATTCGTATGGCATCTGAAAGTAGAAACTCACCCGTTTACAACGGTATGTGTATTTTTTCCCTAGGCCATTCTGGTTAAGCGTTTGGCGCAGCAGAAGTGCGAAAAATTTGTTGTCTTCTCAACCATTTCTTAACTTCAAACTCCCATATCTCGCGAACGGATTGACGTAACCCAAAAATTCCTGTTGCATCTGAAAGTAGATACTCGCCCGATTACAACGGTGTGGGTATTTTTTCCCTAGGCCATTCTGGTTAAGCGTTTGGAGCAGCAGAATTGCGAAAAATTTCTTGCCTTCTCAACCATTTCTTGGCTTCAAACTCCCATATCTCGCGAACGGATTGACCTAACCCAAAAATTCCTATGGCATCTGAAAGTAGAAACTCACCCGATTACAACGGTATGTTTATTTTTTCCCTAGGCCATTCTGGTTAAGCGTTTGGAGCAGCAGAATTGCGAAAAATTTCTTGCCTTCTCAACCATTTCTTGGCTTCAAACTCCCATATCTCGCGAACGGATTGACCTAACCCAAAATTCGTATGGCATCTGAAAGTAGAAACTCACCCGTTTACAACGGTATGTGTATTTTTCCCCTAGGCCATTCTGGTTAAGCGTTTGGCGCAGCAGAAGTGCGAAAAATTTGTTGTCTTCTCAACCATTTCTTAACTTCAAACTCCCATATCTCGCGAACGGATTGACGTAACCCAAAAATTCCTGTTGCATCTGAAAGTAGATACTCGCCCGATTACAACGGTGTGTGTATTTTTTCCCTAGGCCATTCTGGTTAAGCGTTTGGAGCAGCAGAATTGCGAAAAATTTTTTGCCTTCTCAACCATTCCTTGTCTTCAAACTCCCATATCTCGCGAACGGATTGACCTAACCCAAAAATTCCTATTGCATCTGAAAGTAGAAACTCGCCCGATTACAACGGTATGTGTATTTTTTCCCTAGGCCATTATGGTTAAGCGTTTGGAGCAGCAGAATTGCGAAATATTTTTTGCCTTCTCAACCATTTCTTGGCTTCAAACTCCCATATCTCGCGAACGGATTGACGTAACCCAAAAATTCCTGTTGCATCTGAAAGTAGAAACTCGCCCGATTACAACGGTGTGTGTATTTTTTCCCTAGGCCATTCTGGTTAAGCGTTTGGAGCAGCAGAATTGCGAAAAATTTCTTGCCTTCTCAACCATTTCTTGGCTTCAAACTCCATTATCTCGCTAACGGATTGACCTAACCCAAAAATTCCTATGGCATCTGAAAGTAGAAACTCACCCGATTACAACGGTATGTGTATTTTTTCCCTAGGCCATTATGGTTAAGCGTTTGGAGCAGCAGAATTGCGAAATATTTTTTGCCTTCTCAACCATTTCTTGGCATCAAACTCCCATATCTCGCGAACGGATTGACGTAACCCAAAAATTCCTGTTGCATCTGAAAGTAGAAACTCGCCCGATTACAACGGTGTGTGTATTTTTTCCCTAGGCCATTCTGGTTAAGCGTTTGGAGAAGCAGAATTGCGAAAAATTTCTTGCCTTCTCAACCATTTCTTGGCTTCAAACTCCATTATCTCGCTAACGGATTGACCTAACCCAAAAATTCCTATGGCATCTGAAAGTAGAAACTCACCCGATTACAACGGTATGTGTATTTTTTCCCTAGGCCATTCTGGTTAAGCGTTTGAAGCAGCAGAATTGCGAAAAATTTTTTGCCTTCTCAACCATTTCTTGGCTTCAAACTCCAATATCTCGCGAACGGATTGACCTAACCCAAAAATTCCTATTGCATCTGAAAGTAGAAACGCGCCCGATTACAACGGTATGTGTATTTTTTCCCTAGGCCATTCTGGTTAAGCGTTTGGAGCAGCAGAATTGTGAAAAATTTTTTGCCTTCTATACCATTTCTTGGCTTCAAACTCCCATATCTCGCGAACGGCTTGACCTAACCCAAAAATTCCTATTGCATCTGAAAGTAGAAACTCGCCTGATTACAACGGTATGTGTATTTTTTTCCTAGGCCATTCTGGTTAAGCGTTTGGAGCAGCAGAATTGCGAAAAATTTCTTGCCTTCTCAACCATTTCTTGGCTTCAAACTCCCATATCTCGCGAACGGATTGACCTAACCCAAAATTCGTATGGCATCTGAAAGTAGATACTCGCCCGATTACAACGGTGTGTGTATTTTTTCCCTAGGCCATTCTGGTTAAGCGTTTGGAGCAGCAGAATTGCGAAAAATTTTTTGCCTTCTCAACCATTCCTTGTCTTCAAACTCCCATATCTCGCGAACGGATTGACCTAACCCAAAAATTCCTATTGCATCTGAAAGTAGAAACTCGCCCGATTACAACGGTATGTGTATTTTTTCCCTAGGCCATTATGGTTAAGCGTTTGGAGCAGCAGAATTGCGAAATATTTTTTGCCTTCTCAACCATTTCTTGGCTTCAAACTCCCATATCTCGCGAACGGATTGACGTAACCCAAAAATTCCTGTTGCATCTGAAAGTAGAAACTCGCCCGATTACAACGGTGTGTGTATTTTTTCCCTAGGCCATTCTGGTTAAGCGTTTGGAGCAGCAGAATTGCGAAAAATTTCTTGCCTTCTCAACCATTTCTTGGCTTCAAACTCCATTATCTCGCTAACGGATTGACCTAACCCAAAAATTCCTATGGCATCTGAAAGTAGAAACTCACCCGATTACAACGGTATGTGTATTTTTTCCCTAGGCCATTATGGTTAAGCGTTTGGAGCAGCAGAATTGCGAAATATTTTTTGCCTTCTCAACCATTTCTTGGCTTCAAACTCCCATATCTCGCGAACGGATTGACGTAACCCAAAAATTCCTGTTGCATCTGAAAGTAGAAACTCGCCCGATTACAACGGTGTGTGTATTTTTTCCCTAGGCCATTCTGGTTAAGCGTTTGGAGCAGCAGAATTGCGAAAAATTTCTTGCCTTCTCAACCATTTCTTGGCTTCAAACTCCATTATCTCGCTAACGGATTGACCTAACCCAAAAATTCCTATGGCATCTGAAAGTAGAAACTCACCCGATTACAACGGTATGTGTATTTTTTCCCTAGGCCATTCTGGTTAAGCGTTTGAAGCAGCAGAATTGCGAAAAATTTTTTGCCTTCTCAACCATTTCTTGGCTTCAAACTCCAATATCTCGCGAACGGATTGGCCTAACCCAAAAATTCCTATTGCATCTGAAAGTAGAAACGCGCCCGATTACAACGGTATGTGTATTTTTTCCCTAGGCCATTCTGGTTAAGCGTTTGGAGCAGCAGAATTGTGAAAAATTTTTTGCCTTCTATACCATTTCTTGGCTTCAAACTCCCATATCTCGCGAACGGCTTGACCTAACCCAAAAATTCCTATTGCATCTGAAAGTAGAAACTCGCCTGATTACAACGGTATGTGTATTTTTTTCCTAGGCCATTCTGGTTAAGCGTTTGGAGCAGCAGAATTGCGAAAAATTTTTTGCCTTCTCAACCATTTCGTGTCTTCAAACTCCCATATCTCGCGAACGGATTGACCTAACCCAAAAATTCCTATGGCATCTGAAAGTAGAAACTCACCCGATTACAACGGTATGTGTATTTTTTCCCTAGGCCATTCTGGTTAAGCGTTTGGAGCAGCAGAATTGCGAAAAATTTCTTGCCTTCTCAACCATTTCTTGGCTTCAAACTCCCATATCTCGCGAACGGATTGACCTAACCCAAAAATTCCTATGGCATCTGAAAGTAGAAACTCACCCGATTACAACGGTATGTTTATTTTTTCCCTAGGCCATTCTGGTTAAGCTTTTGGAGCAGCAGAATTGCGAAAAATTTCTTGCCTTCTCAACCATTTCTTGGCTTCAAACTCCCATATCTCGCGAACGGATTGACCTAACCCAAAATTCGTATGGCATCTGAAAGTAGAAACTCACCCGTTTACAACGGTATGTGTATTTTTTCCCTAGGCCATTCTGGTTAAGCGTTTGGCGCAGCAGAAGTGCGAAAAATTTGTTGTCTTCTCAACCATTTCTTAACTTCAAACTCCCATATCTCGCGAACGGATTGACGTAACCCAAAAATTCCTGTTGCATCTGAAAGTAGATACTCGCCCGATTACAACGGTGTGTGTATTTTTTCCCTAGGCCATTCTGGTTAAGCGTTTGGAGCAGCAGAATTGCGAAAAATTTTTTGCCTTCTCAACCATTCCTTGTCTTCAAACTCCCATATCTCGCGAACGGATTGACCTAACCCAAAAATTCCTATTGCATCTGAAAGTAGAAACTCGCCCGATTACAACGGTATGTGTATTTTTTCCCTAGGCCATTATGGTTAAGCGTTTGGAGCAGCAGAATTGCGAAATATTTTTTGCCTTCTCAACCATTTCTTGGCTTCAAACTCCCATATCTCGCGAACGGATTGACGTAACCCAAAAATTCCTGTTGCATCTGAAAGTAGAAACTCGCCCGATTACAACGGTGTGTGTATTTTTTCCCTAGGCCATTCTGGTTAAGCGTTTGGAGCAGCAGAATTGCGAAAAATTTCTTGCCTTCTCAACCATTTCTTGGCTTCAAACTCCATTATCTCGCTAACGGATTGACCTAACCCAAAATTCGTATGGCATCTGAAAGTAGAAACTCACCCGTTTACAACGGTATGTGTATTTTTTCCCTAGGCCATTCTGGTTAAGCGTTTGGCGCAGCAGAAGTGCGAAAAATTTGTTGTCTTCTCAACCATTTCTTAACTTCAAACTCCCATATCTCGCGAACGGATTGACGTAACCCAAAAATTCCTGTTGCATCTGAAAGTAGATACTCGCCCGATTACAACGGTGTGGGTATTTTTTCCCTAGGCCATTCTGGTTAAGCGTTTGGAGCAGCAGAATTGCGAAAAATTTCTTGCCTTCTCAACCATTTCTTGGCTTCAAACTCCCATATCTCGCGAACGGATTGACCTAACCCAAAAATTCCTATGGCATCTGAAAGTAGAAACTCACCCGATTACAACGGTATGTTTATTTTTTCCCTAGGCCATTCTGGTTAAGCGTTTGGAGCAGCAGAATTGCGAAAAATTTCTTGCCTTCTCAACCATTTCTTGGCTTCAAACTCCCATATCTCGCGAACGGATTGACCTAACCCAAAATTCGTATGGCATCTGAAAGTAGAAACTCACCCGTTTACAACGGTATGTGTATTTTTTCCCTAGGCCATTCTGGTTAAGCGTTTGGCGCAGCAGAAGTGCGAAAAATTTGTTGTCTTCTCAACCATTTCTTAACTTCAAACTCCCATATCTCGCGAACGGATTGACGTAACCCAAAAATTCCTGTTGCATCTGAAAGTAGATACTCGCCCGATTACAACGGTGTGTGTATTTTTTCCCTAGGCCATTCTGGTTAAGCGTTTGGAGCAGCAGAATTGCGAAAAATTTTTTGCCTTCTCAACCATTCCTTGTCTTCAAACTCCCATATCTCGCGAACGGATTGACCTAACCCAAAAATTCCTATTGCATCTGAAAGTAGAAACTCGCCCGATTACAACGGTATGTGTATTTTTTCCCTAGGCCATTATGGTTAAGCGTTTGGAGCAGCAGAATTGCGAAATATTTTTTGCCTTCTCAACCATTTCTTGGCTTCAAACTCCCATATCTCGCGAACGGATTGACGTAACCCAAAAATTCCTGTTGCATCTGAAAGTAGAAACTCGCCCGATTACAACGGTGTGTGTATTTTTTCCCTAGGCCATTCTGGTTAAGCGTTTGGAGCAGCAGAATTGCGAAAAATTTCTTGCCTTCTCAACCATTTCTTGGCTTCAAACTCCATTATCTCGCTAACGGATTGACCTAACCCAAAAATTCCTATGGCATCTAAAAGTAGAAACTCACCCGATTACAACGGTATGTGTATTTTTTCCCTAGGCCATTCTGGTTAAGCGTTTGAAGCAGCAGAATTGCGAAAAATTTTTTGCCTTCTCAACCATTTCTTGGCTTCAAACTCCAATATCTCGCGAACGGATTGACCTAACCCAAAAATTCCTATTGCATCTGAAAGTAGAAACGCGCCCGATTACAACGGTATGTGTATTTTTTCCCTAGGCCATTCTGGTTAAGCGTTTGGAGCAGCAGAATTGTGAAAAATTTTTTGCCTTCTATACCATTTCTTGGCTTCAAACTCCCATATCTCGCGAACGGCTTGACCTAACCCAAAAATTCCTATTGCATCTGAAAGTAGAAACTCGCCTGATTACAACGGTATGTGTATTTTTTCCCTAGGCCATTCTGGTTAAGCGTTTGGAGCAGCAGAATTGCGAAAAATTTTTTGCCTTCTCAACCATTTCGTGTCTTCAAACTCCCATATCTCGCGAACGGATTGACCTAACCCAAAAATTCCTATGGCATCTGAAAGTAGAAACTCACCCGATTACAACGGTATGTGTATTTTTTCCCTAGGCCATTCTGGTTAAGCGTTTGGAGCAGCAGAATTGCGAAAAATTTCTTGCCTTCTCAACCATTTCTTGGCTTCAAACTCCCATATCTCGCGAACGGATTGACCTAACCCAAAAATTCCTATGGCATCTGAAAGTAGAAACTCACCCGATTACAACGGTATGTTTATTTTTTCCCTAGGCCATTCTGGTTAAGCGTTTGGAGCAGCAGAATTGCGAAAAATTTCTTGCCTTCTCAACCATTTCTTGGCTTCAAAGTCCCATATCTCGCGAACGGATTGACCTAACCCAAAATTCGTATGGCATCTGAAAGTAGAATCTCACCCGTTTACAACGGTATGTGTATTTTTTCCCTAGGCCATTCTGGTTAAGCGTTTGGCGCAGCAGAAGTGCGAAAAATTTGTTGTCTTCTCAACCATTTCTTAACTTCAAACTCCCATATCTCGCGAACGGATTGACGTAACCCAAAAGTTCCTGTTGCATCTGAAAGTAGATACTCGCCCGATTACAACGGTGTGGGTATTTTTTCCCTAGGCCATTCTGGTTAAGCGTTTGGAGCAGCAGAATTGCGAAAAATTTCTTGCCTTCTCAACCATTTCTTGGCTTCAAACTCCCATATCTCGCGAACGGATTGACCTAACCCAAAAATTCCTATGGCATCTGAAAGTAGAAACTCACCCGATTACAACGGTATGTTTATTTTTTCCCTAGGCCATTCTGGTTAAGCGTTTGGAGCAGCAGAATTGCGAAAAATTTCTTGCCTTCTCAACCATTTCTTGGCTTCAAACTCCCATATCTCGCGAACGGATTGACCTAACCCAAAATTCGTATGGCATCTGAAAGTAGAAACTCACCCGTTTACAACGGTATGTGTATTTTTTCTCTAGGCCATTCTGGTTAAGCGTTTGGAGCAGCAGAATTGCGAAAAATTTGTTGTCTTCTCAACCATTTCTTAACTTCAAACTCCCATATCTCGCGAACGGATTGACGTAACCCAAAAATTCCTGTTGCATCTGAAAGTAGATACTCGCCCGATTACAACGGTGTGTGTATTTTTTCCCTAGGCAATTCTGGTTAAGCGTTTGGAGCAGCAGAATTGCGAAAAATTTTTTGCCTTCTCAACCATTCCTTGTCTTCAAACTCCCATATCTCGCGAACGGATTGACCTAACCCAAAAATTCCTATTGCATCTGAAAGTAGAAACTCGCCCGATTACAACGGTATGTGTATTTTTTCCCTAGGCCATTATGGTTAAGCGTTTGGAGCAGCAGAATTGCGAAATATTTTTTGCCTTCTCAACCATTTCTTGGCTTCAAACTCCCATATCTCGCGAACGGATTGACGTAACCCAAAAATTCCTGTTGCATCTGAAAGTAGAAACTCGCCCGATTACAACGGTGTGTGTATTTTTTCCCTAGGCCATTCTGGTTAAGCGTTTGGAGCAGCAGAATTGCGAAAAATTTCTTGCCTTCTCAACCATTTCTTGGCTTCAAACTCCCATATCTCGCGAACGGATTGACCTAACCCAAAATTCGTATGGCATCTGAAAGTAGAAACTCACCCGTTTACAACGGTATGTGTATTTTTTCACTAGGCCATTCTGGTTAAGCGTTTGGCGCAGCAGAAGTGCGAAAAATTTGTTGTCTTCTCAACCATTTCTTAACTTCAAACTCCCATATCTCGCGAACGGATTGACGTAACCCAAAAATTCCTGTTGCATCTGAAAGTAGATACTCGCCCGATTACAACGGTGTGTGTATTTTTCCCCTAGGCCATTCTGGTTAAGCGTTTGGAGCAGCAGAATTGCGAAAAATTTTTTGCCTTCTCAACCATTCCTTGTCTTCAAACTCCCATATCTCGCGAACGGATTGACCTAACCCAAAAATTCCTATTGCATCTGAAAGTAGAAACTCGCCCGATTACAACGGTATGTGTATTTTTTCCCTAGGCCATTATGGTTAAGCGTTTGGAGCAGCAGAATTGCGAAATATTTTTTGCCTTCTCAACCATTTCTTGGCTTCAAACTCCCATATCTCGCGAACGGATTGACGTAACCCAAAAATTCCTGTTGCATCTGAAAGTAGAAACTCGCCCGATTACAACGGTGTGTGTATTTTTTCCCTAGGCCATTCTGGTTAAGCGTTTGGAGCAGCAGAATTGCGAAAAATTTCTTGCCTTCTCAACCATTTCTTGGCTTCAAACTCCATTATCTCGCTAACGGATTGACCTAACCCAAAAATTCCTATGGCATCTAAAAGTAGAAACTCACCCGATTACAACGGTATGTGTATTTTTTCCCTAGGCCATTCTGGTTAAGCGTTTGAAGCAGCAGAATTGCGAAAAATTTTTTGCCTTCTCAACCATTTCTTGGCTTCAAACTCCAATATCTCGCGAACGGATTGACCTAACCCAAAAATTCCTATTGCATCTGAAAGTAGAAACGCGCCCGATTACAACGGTATGTGTATTTTTTCCCTAGGCCATTCTGGTTAAGCGTTTGGAGCAGCAGAATTGTGAAAAATTTTTTGCCTTCTATACCATTTCTTGGCTTCAAACTCCCATATCTCGCGAACGGCTTGACCTAACCCAAAAATTCCTATTGCATCTGAAAGTAGAAACTCGCCTGATTACAACGGTATGTGTATTTTTTCCCTAGGCCATTCTGGTTAAGCGTTTGGAGCAGCAGAATTGCGAAAAATTTTTTGCCTTCTCAACCATTTCGTGTCTTCAAACTCCCATATCTCGCGAACGGATTGACCTAACCCAAAAATTCCTATGGCATCTGAAAGTAGAAACTCACCCGATTACAACGGTATGTGTATTTTTTCCCTAGGCCATTCTGGTTAAGCGTTTGGAGCAGCAGAATTGCGAAAAATTTCTTGCCTTCTCAACCATTTCTTGGCTTCAAACTCCCATATCTCGCGAACGGATTGACCTAACCCAAAAATTCCTATGGCATCTGAAAGTAGAAACTCACCCGATTACAACGGTATGTTTATTTTTTCCCTAGGCCATTCTGGTTAAGCGTTTGGAGCAGCAGAATTGCGAAAAATTTCTTGCCTTCTCAACCATTTCTTGGCTTCAAACTCCCATATCTCGCGAACGGATTGACCTAACCCAAAATTCGTATGGCATCTGAAAGTAGAATCTCACCCGTTTACAACGGTATGTGTATTTTTTCCCTAGGCCATTCTGGTTAAGCGTTTGGCGCAGCAGAAGTGCGAAAAATTTGTTGTCTTCTCAACCATTTCTTAACTTCAAACTCCCATATCTCGCGAACGGATTGACGTAACCCAAAAGTTCCTGTTGCATCTGAAAGTAGATACTCGCCCGATTACAACGGTATGTGTATTTTTTCCCTAGGCCATTCTGGTTAAGCGTTTGAAGCAGCAGAATTGCGAAAAATTTTTTGCCTTCTCAACCATTTCTTGGCTTCAAACTCCAATATCTCGCGAACGGATTGACCTAACCCAAAAATTCCTATTGCATCTGAAAGTAGAAACTCGCCTGATTACAACGGTATGTGTATTTTTTCCCTAGGCCATTCTGGTTAAGCGTTTGGAGCAGCAGAATTGCGAAAAATTTTTTGCCTTCTCAACCATTTCGTGTCTTCAAACTCCCATATCTCGCGAACGGATTGACCTAACCCAAAAATTCCTATTGCATCTGAAAGTAGAAACTCGCCCGATTACAACGGTTTTTGTATTTTTTCCCTAGGCCATTCTGGTTAAGCGTTTGGAGCAGCAGAATTGCGAAAAATTTTTTGCCTTCTCAACCATTTCTTGGCTTCAAAGTCCCATATCTCGCGAACGGATTGACCTAACCCAAAAATTCCTATTGCATCGGAAAGTAGAAACTCGCCCGATTACAACGGTATGTGTATTTTTTCCCTAGGCCATTCTGGTTAAGCGTTTGAAGCAGCAGAATTGCGAAAAATTTTTTGCCTTCTCAACCATTTCTTGGCTTCAAACTCCAATATCTCGCGAACGGATTTACCTAACCCAAAAATTCCTATTGCATCTGAAAGTAGAAACGCGCCCGATTACAACGGTATGTGTATTTTTTCCCTAGGCCATTCTGGTTAAGCGTTTGGAGCAGCAGAATTGTGAAAAATTTTTTGCCTTCTATACCATTTCTTGGCTTCAAACTCCCATATCTCGCGAACGGCTTGACCTAACCCAAAAATTCCTATTGCATCTGAAAGTAGAAACTCGCCTGATTACAACGGTATGTGTATTTTTTCCCTAGGCCATTCTGGTTAAGCGTTTGGAGCAGCAGAATTGCGAAAAATTTTTTGCCTTCTCAACCATTTCGTGTCTTCAAACTCCCATATCTCGCGAACGGATTGACCTAACCCAAAAATTCCTATTGCATCTGAAAGTAGAAACTCGCCCGATTACAACGGTTTTTGTATTTTTTCCCTAGGCCATTCTGGTTAAGCGTTTGGAGCAGCAGAATTGCGAAAAATTTTTTGCCTTCTCAACCATTTCTTGGCTTCAAAGTCCCATATCTCGCGAACGGATTGACCTAACCCAAAAATTCCTATTGCATCGGAAAGTAGAAACTCGCCCGATTACAACGGTACGTGTATTTTTTCCCTAGGCCATTCTGGTTAAGCGTTTGGAGCAGCAGAAGTGCGAAAAATTTGTTGTCTTCTCAACCATTTCTTAGCTTCAAACTCCCATATCTCGCGAACGGATTGACGTAACCCAAAAATTCCTGTTGCATCTGAAAGTAGAAACTCGCCCGATTACAACGGTATGTGTATTTTTTCCCTAGGCCATTCTGGTTAAGCGTTTGGAGCAGCAGAATTGCGAAAAATTTTTTGCCTTCTCAACCATTTCTTGCCTTCAAACTCCCATATCTCGCGAACGGATTGACCTAACCCAAAAATTCCTATTGCATCTGAAAGTAGAAACTCGCCCGATTACAACGGTATTTGAATTTTTCCCTAGGCCATTCTGGTTAAGCGTTTGAAGCAGCAGAATTGCGAAAAATTTTTTGCCTTCTCAACCATTTCTTGGCTTCAAACTCCAATATCTCGCGAACGGATTGACCTAACCCAAAAATTCCTATTGCATCTGAAAGTAGAAACTCGCCCGATTACAACGGTATGTGTATTTTTTCCCTAGGCCATTCTGGTTAAGCGTTTGGAGCAGCAGAATTGTGAAAAATTTTTTGCCTTCTCTACCATTTCTTGGCTTCAAACTCCCATATCTCGCGAACGGATTGACCTGACCCAAAATTCGTATGGCATCTGAAAGTAGAAACTCACCCGTTTACAACGGTATGTGTATTTTTTCCCTAGGCCATTCTGGTTAAGCGTTTGGAGCAGCAGAAGTGCGAAAAATTTGTTGTCTTCTCAACCATTTCTTAACTTCAAACTCCCATATCTCGCGAACGGATTGACGTAACCCAAAAATTCCTGTTGCATCTGAAAGTAGAAACTCGCCCGATTTAACGGTGTGTGTATTTTTTCCCTAGGCCATTCTGGTTAAGCGTTTGGAGCAGCAGAATTGCGAAAAATTTCTTGCCTTCTCAACCATTTCTTGGCTTCAAACTCCCATATCTCGCGAACGGATTCACCTAACCCAAAATTCGTATGGCATCTGAAAGTAGAAACTCACCCGTTTACAACGGTATGTGTATTTTTTCCCTAGGCCATTCTGGTTAAGCGTTTGGAGCAGCAGAATTGCGAAAAATTTTTTGCCTTCTCAAACATTTCTTGGCTTCAAACTCCCATATCTCGCGAACGGATTGACCTAACCCAAAAATTCCTATTGCATCTGAAGGTAGAAACTCGCCCGATTGCAACGGTATGTGTATTTTTTCCCTAGGCCATTCTGGTTAAGCGTTTGGAGCAGCAGAATTGCGAAAAATTTTTTGCCTTCTCAACCATTTCTTGGCTTCAAACTCCCATACTACCTTGATCAAAAAGTTATAGGACTGTCCCCCGTGTGTCGCTGTCAATTACCCGATTGTTTCTTTTTTTTTTTTGTTAGGTTACCATATCTGTCATTAACACTTCCTTCCAATTTCAGCATCATAGCTTGATATTTGTAAAAGTTACGTTGTACTGAGCACATCTCCTTTGTTCGTGTCTTCGATTTTGAAAATGGCATCATTTGAGCATCAACGAGTTTGCATTCCAAGGCCGAATCCGACCTAACATTTATTAAACGTATCATCACTGGAGATGAGACGTGGATTTATGAGTATGACACACAATCCAGACATCAAGCGAGTGAATGGCGTGCACCGGAAGAGCCGAGACCGAAAAAACCACGTCGTTTTCAGTCAAGAAAGAAGGCGATGCTCACGGTTTTCATGGATTACAATGGTGTTGTACATCAAGAATTCTTGCCAGAAAAACAGACAGTCAACAAAGAATATTATTTGGGTGTTTTGAGACGTTTGCGCGAAGCAATTCGTCAAAAAAGGCCAGATTTGTGGGCAAACAACTCGTGGATTTTGCACCACGATAACGCACCGGCGCCCAATGCGATCCTTATCCGCGAGTTTTTGACGAAAAACAACACGAACACTATCCAGCAGCCTTCAAATTCACCAGATCTGGCTCCCTGCGACTTTTTTCTGTTCAACCGAATTAAAAAACCGCTTCGCGGAACGCGTTACAGTACCCGAGAGGAGGTCATGACAAAATCGAAGACGGCTCTGATGGACATACCGAAAATTGAGTACCAGCGGTGTTTCGAGGATTGGATCAAGCGCTGGCGCAAGTGCATTGCAGTCAATGGGGACTACTTTGAAGGGGACCATATCGATTTGGACGAATAAATTTGTATTTTTGATTTTATGAATAAAGTCCTAAAACTTTTTGATCAAGGTAGTATCTCGCGAACGGATTGACCTAACCCAAAAATTCCTATTGCATCTGAAAGTAGAAACTAGCCCGATTATAACGGTATGTGTATTTTTTCCCTAGGCCATTCTGGTTAAGCGTTTGGAGCAGCAGAAGTGCGAAAAATTTGTTGTCTTCTCAACCATTTCTTAGCTTTAAACTCCCATATCTCGCGAACGGATTGAGCTAACCCAAAAATTTCTGTTGCATCTAAAAGTAGAAACTCGCCAGATTACAACGGTGTGTGTATTTTTTCCCTAGGCCATTCTGGTTAAGCGTTTGGAGCAGCAGAAGTGCGAAAAATTTGTTGCCTTCTCAACCATTTCTTAGTTTCAAACTCCCATATCTCGCGAACGGATTGACCTAACCCAAAAATTCCTGTTGCATCTGAAAGTAGAAACTCGCCAAATTACAACGGTGTGTGTATTTTTTCCCTAGGCCATTCTGGTTAAGCGTTCGGAGCAGCAGAATTGCGAAAAATTTTTTGCCTTCTCAACCATTTCTTGGCTTCAAACTCCCATATCTCGCGAACGGATTGACCTAACCCAAAAATTCCTATTGCATCTGAAAGTAGAAACTCGCCCGATTACAACGGTATGTGTATTTTTTCCCTAGGCCATTCTGGTTAAGCGTATGGAGAAGCAGAATTGCGAAAAATTTCTTGCCTTCTCAACCATTTTTTGGCTTCAAACTCCCATATCTCGCGAACGGATTGACCTAACCCAAAATTCCTATGGCATCTGAAAGTAGAAATTCACCCGATTACAACGGTATGTGTATTTTTTCCCTAGGCCATTCTGGTTAAGCGTTTGGAGCAGCAGAAGTGCGAAAAATTTGTTGTCTTCTCAACCATTTCTTAACTTCAAACTCCCATATCTCGCGAACGGATTGACGTAACCCAAAAATTCCTGTTGCATCTGAAAGTAGAAACTCGCCCGATTACAACGGTGTGTGTATGTTTTCCCTAGGCCATTCTGGTTAAGCGTTTGGAGCAGCAGAATTGCGAAAAATTTCTTGCCTTCTCAACCATTTCTTGGCTTCAAACTCCATTATCTCGCTAACGGATTGACCTAACCCAAAAATTCCTATGGCATCTGAAAGTAGAAACTCACCCGATTACAACGGTATGTGTATTTTTTCCCTAGGCCATTCTGGTTAAGCGTTTGAAGCAGCAGAATTGCGAAAAATTTTTTGCCTTCTCAACCATTTCTTGGCTTCAAACTCCAATATCTCGCGAACGGATTGACCTAACCCAAAAATTCCTATTGCATCTGAAAGTAGAAACGCGCCCGATTACAACGGTATGTGTATTTTTTCCCTAGGCCATTCTGGTTAAGCGTTTGGAGCAGCAGAATTGTGAAAAATTTTTTGCCCTCTCTACCATTTCTTGGCTTCAAACTCCCATATCTCGCGAACGGCTTGACCTAACCCAAAAATTCCTATTGCATCTGAAAGTAGAAACTCGCCCGATTACAACGGTATGTGTATTTTTTCCCTAGGCCATTCTGGTTAAGCGTTTGGAGCAGCAGAATTGCGAAAAATTTTTTGCCTTCTCAACCATTTCGAGTCTTCAAACTCCCATATCTCGCGAACGGATTGACCTAACCCAAAAATTCCTATTGCATCTGAAAGTAGAAACTCGCCCGATTACAACGGTATGTGTATTTTTTCCCTAGGTCATTCTGGTTAAGCGTTTGAAGCAGCAGAATTGCGAAAAATTTTTTGCCTTCTCATCCATTTCTTGGCTTCAAACTCCAATATCTCGCGAACGGATTGACCTAACCCAAAAATTCCTATTGCATCTGAAAGTAGAAACTCGCCCGATTACAACGGTACGTGTATTTTTTCCCTAGGCCATTCTGGTTAAGCGTTTGGAGCAGCAGAATTGTGAAAAATTTTTTGCCTTCTCTACCATTTCTTGGCTTCAAACTGCCATATCTCGAGAACGGCTTGACCTAACCCAAAAATTCCTATTGCATCTGAAAGTAGAAACTCGCCCGATTACAACGGTATGTGTATTTTTTCCCTAGGCCACTCTGGTTAAGCGTTTGGAGCAGCAGAATTGCGAAAAATTTTTTGCCTTCTCAACCATTTCGAGTCTTCAAACTCCCATATCTCGCGAACGGATTGACCTAACCCAAAAATTCCTATTGCATCTGAAAGTAGAAACTCGCCCGATTACAACGGTTTTTGTATTTTTTCCCTAGGCCATTCTGGTTAAGCGTTTGGAGCAGCAGAATTGCGAAAAATTTTTTGCCTTCTCAACCATTTCTTGGCTTCAAACTCCCATATCTCGCGAACGGATTGACCTAACCCAAAAATTCCTATTGCATCTGAAAGTAGAAACTCGCCCGATAACAACGGTTTTTGTATTTTTTCCCTAGGCCATTCTGGTTAAGCGTTTGGAGCAGCAGAATTGTGAAAAATTTTTTGCTTTCTCTACCATTTCTTGGCTTCAAACTCCCATATCTCGCGAACGGCTTGACCTAACCCAAAAATTCCTATTGCATCTGAAAGTAGAAACTCGCCCGATTACAACGGTATGTGTATTTTTTCCCTAGGCCATTCTGGTTAAGCGTTTGGAGCAGCAGAATTGCGAAAAATGTTTTGCCTCCTCAACCATTTCGTGTCTTCAAACTCCCATATCTCGCGAACGGATTGACCTAACCCAAAAATTCCTATTGCATCTGAAAGTAGAAACTCGCCCGATTACAACGGTTTTTGTATTTTTTCCCTTGGCCATTCTGGTTAAGCGTTTGGAGCAGCAGAATTGCGAAAAATTTCTTGCCTTCTCAACCATTTCTTGGCTTCAAACTCCCATATCTCGCGAACGGATTGACCTAACCCAAAAATTCCTGTTGCATCTGAAAGTAGAAACTCGCCCGATTACAACGGTATGTGTATTTTTTCCCTAGGCCATTCTGGTTAAGCGTTTGGAGCAGCAGAATTGCGAAAAATTTTTTGCCTTCTCAACCATTTCTTGTCTTCAAACTCCCATATCTCGCGAACGGATTGACCTAACCCAAAAATTCCTATTGCATCTGAAAGTAGAAACTCGCCCGATTACAACGGTATGTGTATTTTTTCCCTAGGCGATTCTGGTTAAGCGTTTGGAGCCGCAGAATTGCGAAAAATTTTTTGCCTTCCCAACCATTTCTTGTCTTCAAACTCCCATATCTCGCGAACGGATTGACCTAACCCAAAAATTCCTATTGCATCTGAAAGTAGAAACTCGCCCGATTACAAGGGTATGTGTATTTTTTCCCTAGGCCATTCTGGTTAAGCGTTTGGAGCAGCAGAATTGCGAAAAATTTTTTGCCTTCTCAAACATTTCTTGTCTTCAAACTCCCATATCTCGCGAACGGATTGACCTAACCCAAAAATTCCTATTGCATCTGAAAGTAGAAACTCGCCCGATTACAACGGTATGTGTATTTTTTCCCTAGGCGATTCTGGTTAAGCGTTTGGAGCCGCAGAATTGCGAAAAATTTTTTGCCTTCCCAACCATTTCTTGTCTTCAAACTCCCATATCTCGCGAACGGATTGACCTAACCCAAAAATTCCTATTGCATCTGAAAGTAGAAACTCGCCCGATTACAAGGGTATGTGTATTTTTTCCCTAGGCCATTCTGGTTAAGCGTTTGGAGCAGCAGAAGTGCGAAAAATTTGTTGTCTTCTCAACCATTTCTTAGCTTCAAACTCCCATATCTCGCGAACGGATTGACGTAACCCAAAAATTCCTGTTGCATCAGAAAGTAGAAGCTCGCCCGATTACAACGGTATGTGTATTTTTTCCCTAGGCCATTCTGGTTAAGCGTTTGGAGCAGCAGAATTGCGAAAAATTTTTTGCCTTCTCAACCATTTCTTGTCTTCAAACTCCCATATCTCGCGAACGGATTGACCTAACCCAAAAATTCCTATTGCATCTGAAAGTAGAAACTCGCCCGATTACAACGGTATGTGTATTTTTTCCCTAGGCCATTCTGGTTAAGCGTTTGAAGCAGCAGAATTGCGAAAAATTTTTTGCCTTCTCAACCATTTCTTGGCTTCAAACTCCAATATCTCGCGAACGGATTGACCTAACCCAAAAATTCCTATTGCATCTGAAAGTAGAAACTCGCCCCATTACAACGGTATGTGTATTTTTTCCCTAGGCCATTCTGGTTAAGCGTTTGGAGCAGCAGAATTGTGAAAAATTTTTTGCCTTCTCTACCATTTCTTGGCTTCAAACTCCCATATCTTGCGAACGGCTTGACCTAACCCAAAAATTCCTATTGCATCTGAAAGTAGAAACTCGCCCGATTACAAGGGTATGTGTATTTTTTCCCTAGGCCATTCTGGTTAAGCGTTTGGAGCAGCAGAATTGCGAAAAATTTTTTGCCTTCTCAACCATTTCTTGGCTTCAAAGTCCCATATCTCGCGAACGGATTGACCTAACCCAAAAATTCCTATTGCATCGGAAAGTAGAAACTCGCCCGATTACAACGGTATGTGTATTTTTTCCCTTGGCCATTCTGGTTAAGCGTTTGGAGCAGCAGAATTGCGAAAAATTTCTTGCCTTCTCAACCATTTCTTGGCTTCAAACTCCAATATCTCGCGAACGGATTGACCTAACCCAAAAATTCCTATTGCATCTGAAAGTAGAAACTCGCCCGATTACAACGGTATGTGTATTTTTTCCCTAGGCCATTCTGGTTAAGCGTTTGGAGCAGCAGAATTGTGAAAAATTTTTTGCCTTCTCTACCATTTCTTGGCTTCAAACTCCCATATCTTGCGAACGGCTTGACCTAACCCAAAAATTCCTATTGCATCTGAAAGTAGAAACTCGCCCGATTACAAGGGAATGTGTATTTTTTCCCTAGGCCATTCTGGTTAAGCGTTTGGAGCAGCAGAATTGCGAAAAATTTTTTGCCTTCTCAACCATTTCGTGTCTTCAAACTCCCATATCTCGCGAACGGATTGACCTAACCCAAAAATTGCTATTGCATCTGAAAGTAGGAACTCGCCCGATTACAACGGTTTTTGTATTTTTTCCCTAGGCCATTCTTGTTAAGCGTTTGGAGCAGCAGAATTGCGAAAAATTTTTTGCCTTCTCAACCATTTCTTGGCTTCAAACTCCCATATCTCGCGAACGGATTGACGTAACCCAAAAATTCCTGTTGCATCTGAAAGTAGAAACTCGTCCGATTACAACGGTATGTGTATTTTTTCCCTAGGCCATTCTGGTTAAGCGTTTGGAGCAGCAGAATTGCGAAAAATTTTTTGCCTTCTCAACCATTTCTTGTCTTCAAACTCCCATATCTCGCGAACGGATTGAACTAACCCAAAAATTCCTATTGCATCTGAAAGTAGAAACTCGCCCGATTACAACGGTATGTGTATTTTTTCCCTAGGCCAT
Source organism: Ptiloglossa arizonensis (assembly GCF_051014685.1). Taxonomy (NCBI): domain Eukaryota; kingdom Metazoa; phylum Arthropoda; class Insecta; order Hymenoptera; family Colletidae; genus Ptiloglossa; species Ptiloglossa arizonensis. Next base: position 30,008 of record NW_027479101.1, read on the forward strand.
TCTGGTTAAGCGTTTGGAGCAGCAGAATTGCGAAAAATTTTTTGCCTTCCCAACCATTTCTTGTCTTCAAACTCCCATATCTCGCGAACGGATTGACCTAACCCAAAAATTCCTATTGCATTTGAAAGTAGAAACTCGCCCGATTACAACGGTATGTGTATTTTTTCCCTATGCCATTCTGGTTAAGCGTTTGGAGCAGCAGAAGTGCGAAAAATTTGTTGTCTTCTCAACCATTTCTTAGCTTCAAACTCCCATATCTCGCGAACGGATTGACGTAACCCAAAAATTCCTGTTGCATCAGAAAGTAGAAGCTCGCCCGATTACAACGGTATGTGTATTTTTTCCCTAGGCCATTCTGGTTAAGCGTTTGGAGCAGCAGAATTGCGAAAAATTTTTTGCCTTCTCAACCATTTCTTGTCTTCAAACTCCCATATCTCGCGAACGGATTGACCTAACCCAAAAATTCCTATTGCATCTGAAAGTAGAAACTCTCCCGATTACAACGGTATGTGTATTTTTTCCCTAGGCCATTCTGGTTAAGCGTTTGAAGCAGCAGAATTGCGAAAAATTTTTTGCCTTCTCAACCATTTCTTGTCTTCAAACTCCCATATCTCGCGAACGGATTGACCTAACCCAAAAATTCCTATTGCATCTGAAAGTAGAAACTCGCCCGATTACAACGGTTTTTGTATTTTTTCCCTAGGCCATTCTGGTTAAGCGTTTGGAGCAGCAGAATTGCGAAAAATTTTTTGCCTTCTCAACCATTTCTTGGCTTCAAAGTCCCATATCTCGCGAACGGATTGACCTAACCCAAAAATTCCTATTGCATCGGAAAGTAGAAACTCGCCCGATTACAACGGTATGTGTATTTTTTCCCTTGGCCATTCTGGTTAAGCGTTTGGAGCAGCAGAATTGCGAAAAATTTTTTGCCTTCTCAACCATTTCGTGTCTTCAAACTCCCATATCTCGCGAACGGATTGACCTAACCCAAAAATTGCTATTGCATCTGAAAGTAGAAACTCGCCCGATTACAACGGTTTTTGTATTTTTTCCCTAGGCCATTCTTGTTAAGCGTTTGGAGCAGCAGAATTGCGAAAAATTTTTTGCCTTCTCAACCATTTCTTGGCTTCAAACTCCCATATCTCGCGAACGGATTGACGTAACCCAAAAATTCCTGTTGCATCTGAAAGTAGAAACTCGCCCGATTACAACGGTATGTGTATTTTTTCCCTAGGCCATTCTGGTTAAGCGTTTGGAGCAGCAGAATTGCGAAAAATTTTTTGCCTTCTCAACCATTTCTTGTCTTCAAACTCCCATATCTCGCGAACGGATTGAACTAACCCAAAAATTCCTATTGCATCTGAAAGTAGAAACTCGCCCGATTACAACGGTATGTGTATTTTTTCCCTAGGCCATTCTGGTTAAGCGTTTGGAGCAGCAGAATTGCGAAAAATTTTTTGCCTTCCCAACCATTTCTTGTCTTCAAACTCCCATATCTCGCGAACGGATTGACCTAACCCAAAAATTCCTATTGCATCTGAAAGTAGAAACTCGCCCGATTACAACGGTATGTGTATTTTTTCCCTAGGCCATTCTGGTTAAGCGTTTAGAGCAGCAGAAGTGCGAAAAATTTGTTGTCTTCTCAACCATTTCTTAGCTTCAAACTCCCATATCTCGCGAACGGATTGACGTAACCCAAAAATTCCTGTTGCATCAGAAAGTAGAAGCTCGCCCGATTACAACGGTATGTGTATTTTTTCCCTAGGCCATTCTGGTTAAGCGTTTGGAGCAGCAGAATTGCGAAAAATTTTTTGCCTTCTCAACCATTTCTTGTCTTCAAACTCCCATATCTCGCGAACGGATTGACCTAACCCAAAAATTCCTATTGCATCTGAAAGTAGAAACTCTCCCGATTACAACGGTATGTGTATTTTTTCCCTAGGCCATTCTGGTTAAGCGTTTGAAGCAGCAGAATTGCGAAAAATTTTTTGCCTTCTCAACAATTTCTTGTCTTCAAACTCCCATATCTCGCGAACGGATTGACCTAACCCAAAAATTCCTATTGCATCTGAAAGTAGAAACTCGCCCGATTACAACGGTTTTTGTATTTTTTCCCTAGGCCATTCTGGTTAAGCGTTTGGAGCAGCAGAATTGCGAAAAATTTTTTGCCTTCTCAACCATTTCTTGGCTTCAAAGTCCCATATCTCGCGAACGGATTGACCTAACCCAAAAATTCCTATTGCATCGGAAAGTAGAAACTCGCCCGATTACAACGGTATGTGTATTTTTTCCCTTGGCCATTCTGGTTAAGCGTTTGGAGCAGCAGAATTGCGAAAAATTTCTTGCCTTCTCAACCATTTCTTGGCTTCAAACTCCCATATCTCGCGAACGGATTGACCTAACCCAAAAATTCCAATGGCATCTGAAAGTAGAAACTCACCCGATTACAACGGTATGTGTATTTTTTCCCTAGGCCATTCTGGTTAAGCGTTTGGAGCGGCAGAAGTGCGAAAAATTTGTTGTCTTCTCAACCATTTCTTAGCTTCAAACTCCCATATCTCGCGAACGGATTGACGTAACCCAAAAATTCCTGTTGCATCTGACAGTAGAAACTCGCACGATTACAAGGGTATGTGTATTTTTTCCCTAGGCCATTCTGGTTAAGCGTTTGGAGCAGCAGAATTGCGAAAAATTTTTTGCCTTCTCAACCATTTCTCAGCTTCAAACTCCCATAACTCGCGAACGGATTGACGTAACCCAAAAATTCCTGTTGCATCTGAAAGTAGAAACTCGCCCGATTACAACGGTATGTGTATTTTTTCCCTAGGCCATTCTGGTTAAGCGTTTGGAGCAGCAGAAGTGCGAAAAATTTGTTGTCTTCTCAACCATTTCTTAGCTTCAAACTCCCATATCTCGCGAACGGATTGACGTAACCCAAAAATTCCTATTGCATCTGAAAGTAGAAACTCGCCCGATTACAAGGGTATGTGTATTTTTTCCCTAGGCCATTCTGGTTAAGCGTTTGGAGCAGCAGAATTGCGAAAAATTTTTTGCCTTCTCAACCATTTCGTGTCTTCAAACTCCCATATCTCGCGAACGGATTGACCTAACCCAAAAATTGCTATTGCATCAGAAAGTAGAAACTCGCCCGATTACAACGGTTTTTGTATTTTTTCCCTAGGCCATTCTTGTTAAGCGTTTGGAGCAGCAGAATTGCGAAAAATTTTTTGCCTTCTCAACCATTTCTTGGCTTCAAACTCCCATATCTCGCGAACGGATTGACGTAACCCAAAAATTCCTGTTGCATCTGAAAGTAGAAACTCGCCCGATTACAACGGTATGTGTATTTTTTCCCTAGGCCATTCTGGTTAAGCGTTTGGAGCAGCAGAATTGCGAAAAATTTTTTGCCTTCTCAACCATTTCTTGTCTTCAAACTCCCATATCTCGCGAACGGATTGACCTAACCCAAAAATTCCTATTGCATCTGAAAGTAGAAACTCGCCCGATTACAACGGTATGTGTATTTTTTCCCTAGGCGATTCTGGTTAAGCGTTTGGAGCCGCAGAATTGCGAAAAATTTTTTGCCTTCCCAACCATTTCTTGTCTTCAAACTCCCATATCTCGCGAACGGATTGACCTAACCCAAAAATTCCTATTGCATCTGAAAGTAGAAACTCGCCCGATTACAACGGTATGTGTATTTTTTCCCTAGGCCATTCTGGTTAAGCGTTTGGAGCAGCAGAAGTGCGAAAAATTTGTTGTCTTCTCAACCATTTCTTAGCTTCAAACTCCCATATCTCGCGAACGGATTGACGTAACCCAAAAATTCCTGTTGCATCAGAAAGTAGAAGCTCGCCCGATTACAACGGTATGTGTATTTTTTCCCTAGGCCATTCTGGTTAAGCGTTTGGAGCAGCAGAATTGCGAAAAATTTTTTGCCTTCTCAACCATTTCTTGTCTTCAAACTCCCATATCTCGCGAACGGATTGACCTAACCCAAAAATTCCTATTGCATCTGAAAGTAGAAACTCGCCCGATTACAACGGTATGTGTATTTTTTCCCTAGGCCATTCTGGTTAAGCGTTTGAAGCAGCAGAATTGCGAAAAATTTTTTGCCTTCTCAACCATTTCTTGGCTTCAAACTCCAATATCTCGCGAACGGATTGACCTAACCCAAAAATTCCTATTGCATCTGAAAGTAGAAACTCGCCCGATTACAACGGTATGTGTATTTTTTCCCTAGGCCATTCTGGTTAAGCGTTTGGAGCAGCAGAAGTGCGAAAAATTTGTTGTCTTCTCAACCATTTCTTAGCTTCAAACTCCCATATCTCGCGAACGGATTGACGTAACCCAAAAATTCCTGTTGCATCAGAAAGTAGAAGCTCGCCCGATTACAACGGTATGTGTATTTTTTCCCTTGGCCATTCTGGTTAAGCGTTTGGAGCAGCAGAATTGCGAAAAATTTCTTGCCTTCTCAACCATTTCTTGGCTTCAAACTCCCATATCTCGCGAACGGATGGACGTAACCCAAAAATTCCTGTTGCATCTGAAAGTAGAAACTCGCCCGATTACAACGGTATGTGTATTTTTTCCCTAGGCCATTCTGGTTAAGCGTTTGGAGCAGCAGAAGTGCGAAAAATTTGTTGTCTTCTCAACCATTTCTTAGCTTCAAACTCCCATATCTCGCGAACGGATTGACGTAACCCAAAAATTCCTGTTGCATCTGAAAGTAGAAACTCGCCCGATTACAACGGTATGTGTATTTTTTCCCGAGGCCATTCTGGTTAAGCGTTTGGAGCAGCAGAAGTGCGAAAAATTTGTTGTCTTCTCAACCATTTCTTGGCTTCAAACTCCAATATCTCGCGAACGGATTGACCTAACCCAAAAATTCCTATTGCATCTGAAAGTAGAAACTCGCCCGATTACAACGGTATGTGTATTTTTTCCCTAGGCCATTCTGGTTAAGCGTTTGGAGCAGCAGAATTGCGAAAAATTTTTTGCCTTCTCAACCATTTCTTGGCTTCAAACTCCCATATCTCGCGAACGGATTGACGTAACCCAAAAATTCCTGTTGCATCTGAAAGTAGAAACTCGCACGATTACAACGGTATGTGTATTTTTTCCCTAGGCCATTCTGGTTAAGCGTTTGGAGCAGCAGAATTACGAAAAATTTTTTGCCTTCTCAACCATTTCTCAGCTTCAAACTCCCATATCTCGCGAACGGATTGACGTAACCCAAAAATTCCTGTTGCATCTGAAAGTAGAAACTCGCCCGATTACAACGGTATGTGTATTTTTTCCCTAGGCCATTCTGGTTAAGCGTTTGGAGCAGCAGAAGTGCGAAAAATTTGTTGTCTTCTCAACCATTTCTTAGCTTCAAACTCCCATATCTCGCGAACGGATTGACGTAACCCAAAAATTCCTGTTGCATCTGAAAGTAGAAACTCGCCCGATTACAACGGTATGTGTATTTTTTCCCTAGGCCATTCTGGTTAAGCATTTGGAGCAGCAGAATTGCGAAAAATTTTTTGCCTTCTCAACCATTTCGTGTCTTCAAACTCCCATATCTCGCGAACGGATTGACCTAACCCAAAAATTGCTATTGCATCTGAAAGTAGAAACTCGCCCGATTACAACGGTTTTTGTATTTTTTCCCTAGGCCATTCTTGTTAAGCGTTTGGAGCAGCAGAATTGCGAAAAATTTTTTGCCTTCTCAACCATTTCTTGGCTTCAAACTCCCATATCTCGCGAACGGATTGACGTAACCCAAAAATTCCTGTTGCATCTGAAAGTAGAAACTCGCCCGATTACAACGGTATGTGTATTTTTTCCCTGGGCCATTCTGGTTAAGCGTTTGGAGCAGCAGAATTGCGAAAAATTTTTTGCCTTCTCAACCATTTCTTGTCTTCAAACTCCCATATCTCGCGAACGGATTGAACTAACCCAAAAATTCCTATTGCATCTGAAAGTAGAAACTCGCCCGATTACAACGGTATGTGTATTTTTTCCCTAGGCCATTCTGGTTAAGCGTTTGGAGCAGCAGAATTGCGAAAAATTTTTTGCCTTCCCAACCATTTCTTGTCTTCAAACTCCCATATCTCGCGAACGGATTGACCTAACCCAAAAATTCCTATTGCATCTGAAAGTAGAAACTCGCCCGATTACAACGGTATGTGTATTTTTTCCCTAGGCCATTCTGGTTAAGCGTTTAGAGCAGCAGAAGTGCGAAAAATTTGTTGTCTTCTCAACCATTTCTTAGCTTCAAACTCCCATATCTCGCGAACGGATTGACGTAACCCAAAAATTCCTGTTGCATCAGAAAGTAGAAGCTCGCCCGATTACAACGGTATGTGTATTTTTTCCCTAGGCCATTCTGGTTAAGCGTTTGGAGCAGCAGAATTGCGAAAAATTTTTTGCCTTCTCAACCATTTCTTGTCTTCAAACTCCCATATCTCGCGAACGGATTGACCTAACCCAAAAATTCCTATTGCATCTGAAAGTAGAAACTCTCCCGATTACAACGGTATGTGTATTTTTTCCCTAGGCCATTCTGGTTAAGCGTTTGAAGCAGCAGAATTGCGAAAAATTTTTTGCCTTCTCAACAATTTCTTGTCTTCAAACTCCCATATCTCGCGAACGGATTGACCTAACCCAAAAATTCCTATTGCATCTGAAAGTAGAAACTCGCCCGATTACAACGGTTTTTGTATTTTTTCCCTAGGCCATTCTGGTTAAGCGTTTGGAGCAGCAGAATTGCGAAAAATTTTTTGCCTTCTCAACCATTTCTTGGCTTCAAAGTCCCATATCTCGCGAACGGACTGACCTAACCCAAAAATTCCTATTGCATCGGAAAGTAGAAACTCGCCCGATTACAACGGTATGTGTATTTTTTCCCTTGGCCATTCTGGTTAAGCGTTTGGAGCAGCAGAATTGCGAAAAATTTCTTGCCTTCTCAACCATTTCTTGGCTTCAAACTCCCATATCTCGCGAACGGATTGACCTAACCCAAAAATTCCAATGGCATCTGAAAGTAGAAACTCACCCGATTACAACGGTATGTGTATTTTTTCCCTAGGCCATTCTGGTTAAGCGTTTGGAGCGGCAGAAGTGCGAAAAATTTGTTGTCTTCTCAACCATTTCTTAGCTTCAAACTCCCATATCTCGCGAACGGATTGACGTAACCCAAAAATTCCTGTTGCATCTGACAGTAGAAACTCGCACGATTACAAGGGTATGTGTATTTTTTCCCTAGGCCATTCTGGTTAAGCGTTTGGAGCAGCAGAAGTGCGAAAAATTTTTTGCCTTCTCAACCATTTCTCAGCTTCAAACTCCCATAACTCGCGAACGGATTGACGTAACCCAAAAATTCCTGTTGCATCTGAAAGTAGAAACTCGCCCGATTACAACGGTATGTGTATTTTTTCCCTAGGCCATTCTGGTTAAGCGTTTGGAGCAGCAGAAGTGCGAAAAATTTGTTGTCTTCTCAACCATTTCTTAGCTTCAAACTCCCATATCTCGCGAACGGATTGACGTAACCCAAAAATTCCTATTGCATCTGAAAGTAGAAACTCGCCCGATTACAAGGGTATGTGTATTTTTTCCCTAGGCCATTCTGGTTAAGCGTTTGGAGCAGCAGAATTGCGAAAAATTTTTTGCCTTCTCAACCATTTCGTGTCTTCAAACTCCCATATCTCGCGAACGGATTGACCTAACCCAAAAATTGCTATTGCATCAGAAAGTAGAAACTCGCCCGATTACAACGGTTTTTGTATTTTTTCCCTAGGCCATTCTTGTTAAGCGTTTGGAGCAGCAGAATTGCGAAAAATTTTTTGCCTTCTCAACCATTTCTTGGCTTCAAACTCCCATATCTCGCGAACGGATTGACGTAACCCAAAAATTCCTGTTGCATCTGAAAGTAGAAACTCGCCCGATTACAACGGTATGTGTATTTTTTCCCTAGGCCATTCTGGTTAAGCGTTTGGAGCAGCAGAATTGCGAAAAATTTTTTGCCTTCTCAACCATTTCTTGTCTTCAAACTCCCATATCTCGCGAACGGATTGACCTAACCCAAAAATTCCTATTGCATCTGAAAGTAGAAACTCGCCCGATTACAACGGTATGTGTATTTTTTCCCTAGGCGATTCTGGTTAAGCGTTTGGAGCCGCAGAATTGCGAAAAATTTTTTGCCTTCCCAACCATTTCTTGTCTTCAAACTCCCATATCTCGCGAACGGATTGACCTAACCCAAAAATTCCTATTGCATCTGAAAGTAGAAACTCGCCCGATTACAACGGTATGTGTATTTTTTCCCTAGGCCATTCTGGTTAAGCGTTTGGAGCAGCAGAAGTGCGAAAAATTTGTTGTCTTCTCAACCATTTCTTAGCTTCAAACTCCCATATCTCGCGAACGGATTGACGTAACCCAAAAATTCCTGTTGCATCAGAAAGTAGAAGCTCGCCCGATTACAACGGTATGTGTATTTTGTCCCTAGGCCATTCTGGTTAAGCGTTTGGAGCAGCAGAATTGCGAAAAATTTTTTGCCTTCTCAACCATTTCTTGTCTTCAAACTCCCATATCTCGCGAACGGATTGACCTAACCCAAAAATTCCTATTGCATCTGAAAGTAGAAACTCGCCCGATTACAACGGTATGTGTATTTTTTCCCTAGGCCATTCTGGTTAAGCGTTTGAAGCAGCAGAATTGCGAAAAATTTTTTGCCTTCTCAACCATTTCTTGGCTTCAAACTCCAATATCTCGCGAACGGATTGACCTAACCCAAAAATTCCTATTGCATCTGAAAGTAGAAACTCGCCCGATTACAACGGTATGTGTATTTTTTCCCTAGGCCATTCTGGTTAAGCGTTTGGAGCAGCAGAAGTGCGAAAAATTTGTTGTCTTCTCAACCATTTCTTGGCTTCAAACTCCAATATCTCGCGAACGGATTGACCTAACCCAAAAATTCCTATTGCATCTGAAAGTAGAAACTCGCCCGATTACAACGGTATGTGTATTTTTTCCCTAGGCCATTCTGGTTAAGCGTTTGGAGCAGCAGAATTGCGAAAAATTTTTTGCCTTCTCAACCATTTCTTGGCTTCAAACTCCCATATCTCGCGAACGGATTGACGTAACCCAAAAATTCCTGTTGCATCTGAAAGTAGAAACTCGCACGATTACAACGGTATGTGTATTTTTTCCCTAGGCCATTCTGGTTAAGCGTTTGGAGCAGCAGAATTACGAAAAATTTTTTGCCTTCTCAACCATTTCTCAGCTTCAAACTCCCATATCTCGCGAACGGATTGACGTAACCCAAAAATTCCTGTTGCATCTGAAAGTAGAAACTCGCCCGATTACAACGGTATGTGTATTTTTTCCCTAGGCCATTCTGGTTAAGCGTTTGGAGCAGCAGAAGTGCGAAAAATTTGTTGTCTTCTCAACCATTTCTTAGCTTCAAACTCCCATATCTCGCGAACGGATTGACGTAACCCAAAAATTCCTGTTGCATCTGAAAGTAGAAACTCGCCCGATTACAACGGTATGTGTATTTTTTCCCTAGGCCATTCTGGTTAAGCATTTGGAGCAGCAGAATTGCGAAAAATTTTTTGCCTTCTCAACCATTTCGTGTCTTCAAACTCCCATATCTCGCGAACGGATTGACCTAACCCAAAAATTGCTATTGCATCTGAAAGTAGAAACTCGCCCGATTACAACGGTTTTTGTATTTTTTCCCTAGGCCATTCTTGTTAAGCGTTTGGAGCAGCAGAATTGCGAAAAATTTTTTGCCTTCTCAACCATTTCTTGGCTTCAAACTCCCATATCTCGCGAACGGATTGACGTAACCCAAAAATTCCTGTTGCATCTGAAAGTAGAAACTCGCCCGATTACAACGGTATGTGTATTTTTTCCCTGGGCCATTCTGGTTAAGCGTTTGGAGCAGCAGAATTGCGAAAAATTTTTTGCCTTCTCAACCATTTCTTGTCTTCAAACTCCCATATCTCGCGAACGGATTGAACTAACCCAAAAATTCCTATTGCATCTGAAAGTAGAAACTCGCCCGATTACAACGGTATGTGTATTTTTTCCCTAGGCCATTCTGGTTAAGCGTTTGGAGCAGCAGAATTGCGAAAAATTTTTTGCCTTCCCAACCATTTCTTGTCTTCAAACTCCCATATCTCGCGAACGGATTGACCTAACCCAAAAATTCCTATTGCATCTGAAAGTAGAAACTCGCCCGATTACAACGGTATGTGTATTTTTTCCCTAGGCCATTCTGGTTAAGCGTTTAGAGCAGCAGAAGTGCGAAAAATTTGTTGTCTTCTCAACCATTTCTTAGCTTCAAACTCCCATATCTCGCGAACGGATTGACGTAACCCAAAAATTCCTGTTGCATCAGAAAGTAGAAGCTCGCCCGATTACAACGGTATGTGTATTTTTTCCCTAGGCCATTCTGGTTAAGCGTTTGGAGCAGCAGAATTGCGAAAAATTTTTTGCCTTCTCAACCATTTCTTGTCTTCAAACTCCCATATCTCGCGAACGGATTGACCTAACCCAAAAATTCCTATTGCATCTGAAAGTAGAAACTCTCCCGATTACAACGGTATGTGTATTTTTTCCCTAGGCCATTCTGGTTAAGCGTTTGAAGCAGCAGAATTGCGAAAAATTTTTTGCCTTCTCAACAATTTCTTGTCTTCAAACTCCCATATCTCGCGAACGGATTGACCTAACCCAAAAATTCCTATTGCATCTGAAAGTAGAAACTCGCCCGATTACAACGGTTTTTGTATTTTTTCCCTAGGCCATTCTGGTTAAGCGTTTGGAGCAGCAGAATTGCGAAAAATTTTTTGCCTTCTCAACCATTTCTTGGCTTCAAAGTCCCATATCTCGCGAACGGACTGACCTAACCCAAAAATTCCTATTGCATCGGAAAGTAGAAACTCGCCCGATTACAACGGTATGTGTATTTTTTCCCTTGGCCATTCTGGTTAAGCGTTTGGAGCAGCAGAATTGCGAAAAATTTCTTGCCTTCTCAACCATTTCTTGGCTTCAAACTCCCATATCTCGCGAACGGATTGACCTAACCCAAAAATTCCAATGGCATCTGAAAGTAGAAACTCACCCGATTACAACGGTATGTGTATTTTTTCCCTAGGCCATTCTGGTTAAGCGTTTGGAGCGGCAGAAGTGCGAAAAATTTGTTGTCTTCTCAACCATTTCTTAGCTTCAAACTCCCATATCTCGCGAACGGATTGACGTAACCCAAAAATTCCTGTTGCATCTGACAGTAGAAACTCGCACGATTACAAGGGTATGTGTATTTTTTCCCTAGGCCATTCTGGTTAAGCGTTTGGAGCAGCAGAAGTGCGAAAAATTTTTTGCCTTCTCAACCATTTCTCAGCTTCAAACTCCCATAACTCGCGAACGGATTGACGTAACCCAAAAATTCCTGTTGCATCTGAAAGTAGAAACTCGCCCGATTACAACGGTATGTGTATTTTTTCCCTAGGCCATTCTGGTTAAGCGTTTGGAGCAGCAGAAGTGCGAAAAATTTGTTGTCTTCTCAACCATTTCTTAGCTTCAAACTCCCATATCTCGCGAACGGATTGACGTAACCCAAAAATTCCTATTGCATCTGAAAGTAGAAACTCGCCCGATTACAAGGGTATGTGTATTTTTTCCCTAGGCCATTCTGGTTAAGCGTTTGGAGCAGCAGAATTGCGAAAAATTTTTTGCCTTCTCAACCATTTCGTGTCTTCAAACTCCCATATCTCGCGAACGGATTGACCTAACCCAAAAATTGCTATTGCATCAGAAAGTAGAAACTCGCCCGATTACAACGGTTTTTGTATTTTTTCCCTAGGCCATTCTTGTTAAGCGTTTGGAGCAGCAGAATTGCGAAAAATTTTTTGCCTTCTCAACCATTTCTTGGCTTCAAACTCCCATATCTCGCGAACGGATTGACGTAACCCAAAAATTCCTGTTGCATCTGAAAGTAGAAACTCGCCCGATTACAACGGTATGTGTATTTTTTCCCTAGGCCATTCTGGTTAAGCGTTTGGAGCAGCAGAATTGCGAAAAATTTTTTGCCTTCTCAACCATTTCTTGTCTTCAAACTCCCATATCTCGCGAACGGATTGACCTAACCCAAAAATTCCTATTGCATCTGAAAGTAGAAACTCGCCCGATTACAACGGTATGTGTATTTTTTCCCTAGGCGATTCTGGTTAAGCGTTTGGAGCCGCAGAATTGCGAAAAATTTTTTGCCTTCCCAACCATTTCTTGTCTTCAAACTCCCATATCTCGCGAACGGATTGACCTAACCCAAAAATTCCTATTGCATCTGAAAGTAGAAACTCGCCCGATTACAACGGTATGTGTATTTTTTCCCTAGGCCATTCTGGTTAAGCGTTTGGAGCAGCAGAAGTGCGAAAAATTTGTTGTCTTCTCAACCATTTCTTAGCTTCAAACTCCCATATCTCGCGAACGGATTGACGTAACCCAAAAATTCCTGTTGCATCAGAAAGTAGAAGCTCGCCCGATTACAACGGTATGTGTATTTTTTCCCTAGGCCATTCTGGTTAAGCGTTTGGAGCAGCAGAATTGCGAAAAATTTTTTGCCTTCTCAACCATTTCTTGTCTTCAAACTCCCATATCTCGCGAACGGATTGACCTAACCCAAAAATTCCTATTGCATCTGAAAGTAGAAACTCGCCCGATTACAACGGTATGTGTATTTTTTCCCTAGGCCATTCTGGTTAAGCGTTTGAAGCAGCAGAATTGCGAAAAATTTTTTGCCTTCTCAACCATTTCTTGGCTTCAAACTCCAATATCTCGCGAACGGATTGACCTAACCCAAAAATTCCTATTGCATCTGAAAGTAGAAACTCGCCCGATTACAACGGTATGTGTATTTTTTCCCTAGGCCATTCTGGTTAAGCGTTTGGAGCAGCAGAAGTGCGAAAAATTTGTTGTCTTCTCAACCATTTCTTGGCTTCAAACTCCAATATCTCGCGAACGGATTGACCTAACCCAAAAATTCCTATTGCATCTGAAAGTAGAAACTCGCCCGATTACAACGGTATGTGTATTTTTTCCCTAGGCCATTCTGGTTAAGCGTTTGGAGCAGCAGAATTGCGAAAAATTTTTTGCCTTCTCAACCATTTCTTGGCTTCAAACTCCCATATCTCGCGAACGGATTGACGTAACCAAAAATTCCTGTTGCATCTGAAAGTAGAAACTCGCACGATTATAACGGTATGTGTATTTTTTCCCTAGGCCATTCTGGTTAAGCGTTTGGAGCAGCAGAATTACGAAAAATTTTTTGCCTTCTCAACCATTTCTCAGCTTCAAACTCCCATATCTCGCGAACGGATTGACGTAACCCAAAAATTCCTGTTGCATCTGAAAGTAGAAACTCGCCCGATTACAACGGTATGTGTATTTTTTCCCTAGGCCATTCTGGTTAAGCGTTTGGAGCAGCAGAAGTGCGAAAAATTTGTTGTCTTCTCAACCATTTCTTAGCTTCAAACTCCCATATCTCGCGAACGGATTGACGTAACCCAAAAATTCCTGTTGCATCTGAAAGTAGAAACTCGCCCGATTACAACGGTATGTGTATTTTTTCCCTAGGCCATTCTGGTTAAGCGTTTGGAGCAGCAGAAGTGCGAAAAATTTGTTGTCTTCTCAACCATTTCTTGGCTTCAAACTCCAATATCTCGCGAACGGATTGACCTAACCCAAAAATTCCTATTGCATCTGAAAGTAGAAACTCGCCCGATTACAACGGTATGTGTATTTTTTCCCTAGGCCATTCTGGTTAAGCGTTTGGAGCAGCAGAATTGCGAAAAATTTTTTGCCTTCTCAACCATTTCTTGGCTTCAAACTCCCATATCTCGCGAACGGATTGACGTAACCCAAAAATTCCTGTTGCATCTGAAAGTAGAAACTCGCACGATTACAACGGTATGTGTATTTTTTCCCTAGGCCATTCTGGTTAAGCGTTTGGAGCAGCAGAATTACGAAAAATTTTTTGCCTTCTCAACCATTTCTCAGCTTCAAACTCCCATATCTCGCGAACGGATTGACGTAACCCAAAAATTCCTGTTGCATCAGAAAGTAGAAGCTCGCCCGATTACAACGGTATGTGTATTTTTTCCCTAGGCCATTCTGGTTAAGCGTTTGGAGCAGCAGAATTGCGAAAAATTTTTTGCCTTCTCAACCATTTCTTGTCTTCAAACTCCCATATCTCGCGAACGGATTGACCTAACCCAAAAATTCCTATTGCATCTGAAAGTAGAAACTCTCCCGATTACAACGGTATGTGTATTTTTTCCCTAGGCCATTCTGGTTAAGCGTTTGAAGCAGCAGAATTGCGAAAAATTTTTTGCCTTCTCAACAATTTCTTGTCTTCAAACTCCCATATCTCGCGAACGGATTGACCTAACCCAAAAATTCCTATTGCATCTGAAAGTAGAAACTCGCCCGATTACAACGGTTTTTGTATTTTTTCCCTAGGCCATTCTGGTTAAGCGTTTGGAGCAGCAGAATTGCGAAAAATTTTTTGCCTTCTCAACCATTTCTTGGCTTCAAAGTCCCATATCTCGCGAACGGATTGACCTAACCCAAAAATTCCTATTGCATCGGAAAGTAGAAACTCGCCCGATTACAACGGTATGTGTATTTTTTCCCTTGGCCATTCTGGTTAAGCGTTTGGAGCAGCAGAATTGCGAAAAATTTCTTGCCTTCTCAACCATTTCTTGGCTTCAAACTCCCATATCTCGCGAACGGATTGACCTAACCCAAAAATTCCAATGGCATCTGAAAGTAGAAACTCACCCGATTACAACGGTATGTGTATTTTTTCCCTAGGCCATTCTGGTTAAGCGTTTGGAGCGGCAGAAGTGCGAAAAATTTGTTGTCTTCTCAACCATTTCTTAGCTTCAAACTCCCATATCTCGCGAACGGATTGACGTAACCCAAAAATTCCTGTTGCATCTGACAGTAGAAACTCGCACGATTACAAGGGTATGTGTATTTTTTCCCTAGGCCATTCTGGTTAAGCGTTTGGAGCAGCAGAAGTGCGAAAAATTTTTTGCCTTCTCAACCATTTCTCAGCTTCAAACTCCCATAACTCGCGAACGGATTGACGTAACCCAAAAATTCCTGTTGCATCTGAAAGTAGAAACTCGCCCGATTACAACGGTATGTGTATTTTTTCCCTAGGCCATTCTGGTTAAGCGTTTGGAGCAGCAGAAGTGCGAAAAATTTGTTGTCTTCTCAACCATTTCTTAGCTTCAAACTCCCATATCTCGCGAACGGATTGACGTAACCCAAAAATTCCTATTGCATCTGAAAGTAGAAACTCGCCCGATTACAAGGGTATGTGTATTTTTTCCCTAGGCCATTCTGGTTAAGCGTTTGGAGCAGCAGAATTGCGAAAAATTTTTTGCCTTCTCAACCATTTCGTGTCTTCAAACTCCCATATCTCGCGAACGGATTGACCTAACCCAAAAATTGCTATTGCATCAGAAAGTAGAAACTCGCCCGATTACAACGGTTTTTGTATTTTTTCCCTAGGCCATTCTTGTTAAGCGTTTGGAGCAGCAGAATTGCGAAAAATTTTTTGCCTTCTCAACCATTTCTTGGCTTCAAACTCCCATATCTCGCGAACGGATTGACGTAACCCAAAAATTCCTGTTGCATCTGAAAGTAGAAACTCGCCCGATTACAACGGTATGTGTATTTTTTCCCTAGGCCATTCTGGTTAAGCGTTTGGAGCAGCAGAATTGCGAAAAATTTTTTGCCTTCTCAACCATTTCTTGTCTTCAAACTCCCATATCTCGCGAACGGATTGACCTAACCCAAAAATTCCTATTGCATCTGAAAGTAGAAACTCGCCCGATTACAACGGTATGTGTATTTTTTCCCTAGGCGATTCTGGTTAAGCGTTTGGAGCCGCAGAATTGCGAAAAATTTTTTGCCTTCCCAACCATTTCTTGTCTTCAAACTCCCATATCTCGCGAACGGATTGACCTAACCCAAAAATTCCTATTGCATCTGAAAGTAGAAACTCGCCCGATTACAACGGTATGTGTATTTTTTCCCTAGGCCATTCTGGTTAAGCGTTTGGAGCAGCAGAAGTGCGAAAAATTTGTTGTCTTCTCAACCATTTCTTAGCTTCAAACTCCCATATCTCGCGAACGGATTGACGTAACCCAAAAATTCCTGTTGCATCAGAAAGTAGAAGCTCGCCCGATTACAACGGTATGTGTATTTTTTCCCTAGGCCATTCTGGTTAAGCGTTTGGAGCAGCAGAATTGCGAAAAATTTTTTGCCTTCTCAACCATTTCTTGTCTTCAAACTCCCATATCTCGCGAACGGATTGACCTAACCCAAAAATTCCTATTGCATCTGAAAGTAGAAACTCGCCCGATTACAACGGTATGTGTATTTTTTCCCTAGGCCATTCTGGTTAAGCGTTTGAAGCAGCAGAATTGCGAAAAATTTTTTGCCTTCTCAACCATTTCTTGGCTTCAAACTCCAATATCTCGCGAACGGATTGACCTAACCCAAAAATTCCTATTGCATCTGAAAGTAGAAACTCGCCCGATTACAACGGTATGTGTATTTTTTCCCTAGGCCATTCTGGTTAAGCGTTTGGAGCAGCAGAAGTGCGAAAAATTTGTTGTCTTCTCAACCATTTCTTGGCTTCAAACTCCAATATCTCGCGAACGGATTGACCTAACCCAAAAATTCCTATTGCATCTGAAAGTAGAAACTCGCCCGATTACAACGGTATGTGTATTTTTTCCCTAGGCCATTCTGGTTAAGCGTTTGGAGCAGCAGAATTGCGAAAAATTTTTTGCCTTCTCAACCATTTCTTGGCTTCAAACTCCCATATCTCGCGAACGGATTGACGTAACCAAAAATTCCTGTTGCATCTGAAAGTAGAAACTCGCACGATTATAACGGTATGTGTATTTTTTCCCTAGGCCATTCTGGTTAAGCGTTTGGAGCAGCAGAATTACGAAAAATTTTTTGCCTTCTCAACCATTTCTCAGCTTCAAACTCCCATATCTCGCGAACGGATTGACGTAACCCAAAAATTCCTGTTGCATCTGAAAGTAGAAACTCGCCCGATTACAACGGTATGTGTATTTTTTCCCTAGGCCATTCTGGTTAAGCGTTTGGAGCAGCAGAAGTGCGAAAAATTTGTTGTCTTCTCAACCATTTCTTAGCTTCAAACTCCCATATCTCGCGAACGGATTGACGTAACCCAAAAATTCCTGTTGCATCTGAAAGTAGAAACTCGCCCGATTACAACGGTATGTGTATTTTTTCCCTAGGCCATTCTGGTTAAGCGTTTGGAGCAGCAGAAGTGCGAAAAATTTGTTGTCTTCTCAACCATTTCTTGGCTTCAAACTCCAATATCTCGCGAACGGATTGACCTAACCCAAAAATTCCTATTGCATCTGAAAGTAGAAACTCGCCCGATTACAACGGTATGTGTATTTTTTCCCTAGGCCATTCTGGTTAAGCGTTTGGAGCAGCAGAATTGCGAAAAATTTTTTGCCTTCTCAACCATTTCTTGGCTTCAAACTCCCATATCTCGCGAACGGATTGACGTAACCCAAAAATTCCTGTTGCATCTGAAAGTAGAAACTCGCACGATTACAACGGTATGTGTATTTTTTCCCTAGGCCATTCTGGTTAAGCGTTTGGAGCAGCAGAATTACGAAAAATTTTTTGCCTTCTCAACCATTTCTCAGCTTCAAACTCCCATATCTCGCGAACGGATTGACGTAACCCAAAAATTCCTGTTGCATCTGAAAGTAGAAACTCGCCCGATTACAACGGTATGTGTATTTTTTCCCTAGGCCATTCTGGTTAAGCGTTTGGAGCAGCAGAAGTGCGAAAAATTTGTTGTCTTCTCAACCATTTCTTAGCTTCAAACTCCCATATCTCGCGAACGGATTGACGTAACCCAAAAATTCCTGTTGCATCTGAAAGTAGAAACTCGCCCGATTACAACGGTATGTGTATTTTTTCCCTAGGCCATTCTGGTTAAGCATTTGGAGCAGCAGAATTGCGAAAAATTTTTTGCCTTCTCAACCATTTCTTGTCTTCAAACTCCCATATCTCGCGAACGGATTGACCTAACCCAAAAATTCCTATTGCATCTGAAAGTAGAAACTCGCCCGATTACAACGGTATGTGTATTTTTTCCCTAGGCCATTCTGGTTAAGCGTTTGAAGCAGCAGAATTGCGAAAAATTTTTTGCCTTCTCAACCATTTCTTGGCTTCAAACTCCAATATCTCGCGAACGGATTGACCTAACCCAAAAATTCCTATTGCATCTGAAAGTAGAAACTCGCCCGATTACAACGGTATGTGTATTTTTTCCCTAGGCCATTCTGGTTAAGCGTTTGGAGCAGCAGAATTGTGAAAAATTTTTTGCCTTCTCTACCATTTCTTGGCTTCAAACTCCCATATCTTTCGAACGGCTTGACCTAACCCAAAAATTCCTATTGCATCTGAAAGTAGAAACTCGCCCGATTACAAGGGTATGTGTATTTTTTCCCTAGGCCAGTCTGGTTAAGCGTTTGGAGCAGCAGAATTGCGAAAAATTTTTTGCCTTCTCAACCATTTCGTGTCTTCAAACTCCCATATCTCGCGAACGGATTGACCTAACCCAAAAATTGCTATTGCATCTGAAAGTAGAAACTCGCCCGATTACAACGGTTTTTGTATTTTTTCCCTAGGCCATTCTTGTTAAGCGTTTGGAGCAGCAGAATTGCGAAAAATTTTTTGCCTTCTCAACCATTTCTTGGCTTCAAACTCCCATATCTCGCGAACGGATTGACGTAACCCAAAAATTCCTGTTGCATCTGAAAGTAGAAACTCGCCCGATTACAACGGTATGTGTATTTTTTCCCTAGGCCATTCTGGTTAAGCGTTTGGAGCAGCAGAATTGCGAAAAATTTTTTGCCTTCTCAACCATTTCTTGTCTTCAAACTCCCATATCTCGCGAACGGATTGACCTAACCCAAAAATTCCTATTGCATCTGAAAGTAGAAACTCGCCCGATTACAACGGTATGTGTATTTTTTCCCTAGGCCATTCTGGTTAAGCGTTTGGAGCAGCAGAAGTGCGAAAAATTTGTTGTCTTCTCAACCATTTCTTAGCTTCAAACTCCCATATCTCGCGAACGGATTGACGTAACCCAAAAATTCCTGTTGCATCAGAAAGTAGAAGCTCGCCCGATTACAACGGTATGTGTATTTTTTCCCTAGGCCATTCTGGTTAAGCGTTTGGAGCAGCAGAATTGCGAAAAATTTTTTGCCTTCTCAACCATTTCTTGTCTTCAAACTCCCATATCTCGCGAACGGATTGACCTAACCCAAAAATTCCTATTGCATCTGAAAGTAGAAACTCGCCCGATTACAACGGTATGTGTATTTTTTCCCTAGGCCATTCTGGTTAAGCGTTTGAAGCAGCAGAATTGCGAAAAATTTTTTGCCTTCTCAACCATTTCTTGGCTTCAAACTCCAATATCTCGCGAACGGATTGACCTAACCCAAAAATTCCTATTGCATCTGAAAGTAGAAACTCGCCCGATTACAACGGTATGTGTATTTTTTCCCTAGGCCATTCTGGTTAAGCGTTTGGAGCAGCAGAAGTGCGAAAAATTTGTTGTCTTCTCAACCATTTCTTAGCTTCAAACTCCCATATCTCGCGAACGGATTGACGTAACCCAAAAATTCCTGTTGCATCAGAAAGTAGAAGCTCGCCCGATTACAACGGTATGTGTATTTTTTCCCTAGGCCATTCTGGTTAAGCGTTTGGAGCAGCAGAATTGCGAAAAATTTGTTGTCTTCTCAACCATTTCTTAGCTTCAAACTCCCATATCTCGCGAACGGATTGACGTAACCCAAAAATTCCTGTTGCATCTGAAAGTAGAAACTCGCACGATTACAAGGGTATGTGTATTTTTTCCCTAGGCCATTCTGGTTAAGCGTTTGGAGCAGCAGAAGTGCGAAAAATTTGTTGTCTTCTCAACCATTTCTTAGCTTCAAACTCCCATATCTCGCGAACGGATTGACGTAACCCAAAAATTCCTGTTGCATCTGAAAGTAGAAACTCGCCCGATTACAACGGTATGTGTATTTTTTCCCTAGGCCATTCTGGTTAAGCGTTTGGAGCAGCAGAAGTGCGAAAAATTTGTTGTCTTTTCAACCATTTCTTAGCTTCAAACTCCCATATCTCGCGAACGGATTGACGTAACCCAAAAATTGCTGTTGCATCTGAAAGTAGAAACTCGCCCGATTACAACGGTATGTGTATTTTTTCCCTAGGCCATTCTGGTTAAGCGTTTGGAGCAGCAGAAGTGCGAAAAATTTGTTGTCTTCTCAACCATTTCTTAGCTACAACCTCCCATATCTCGCGAACGGATGGACGTAACCCAAAAATTCCTGTTGCATCTGAAAGTAGAAACTCGCCCGATTACAACGGTATGTGTATTTTTTCCCTAGGCCATTCTGGTTAAGCGTTTGGAGCAGCAGAAGTGCGAAAAATTTGTTGTCTTCTCAACCATTTCTTAGCTTCAAACTCCCATATCTCGCGAACGGATTGACGTAACCCAAAAATTCCTGTTGCATCTGAAAGTAGAAACTCGCCCGATTACAACGGTATGTGTATTTTTTCCCTAGGCCATTCTGGTTAAGCGTTTGGAGCAGCAGAATTGCGAAAAATTTTTTGCCTTCTCAACCATTTCGTGTCTTCAAAGTCCCATATCTCGCGAACGGATTGACCTAACCCAAAAATTCCTATTGCATCTGAAAGTAGAAGCTCGCCCGATTACAACGGTATGTGTATTTTTTCCCTAGGCCATTCTGGTTAAGCGTTTGGAGCAGCAGAATTGCGAAAAATTTTTTGCCTTCTCAACCATTTCTTGGCTTCAAACTCCCATATCTCGCGAACGGATTGACCTAACCCAAAAATTCCTGTTGCGTCTGAAAGTAGAAACTCGCCCGGTTACAACGGTATGTGTACTTTTTCCCTAGGCCATTCTGGTTAAGCGTTTGGAGCAGCAGAATTGCGAAAAATTTGTTGCCTTCTCAACCATTTCTTGGCTTCAAAGTCCCATATCTCGCGAACGGATTGACGTAACCCAAAATTTCCTATTGCATCTGAAAGTAGAAACTCCCCCGATGACAACGGTATGTGTATTTTTTCCCTAGGCCATTCTGGTTAAACGTTTGGAGCAGCAGAAGTGCGAAAAATTTGTTGTCTTCACAACCATTTCTTAGCTTCAAACTCCCATATCTCGCGAACGGATTGACGTAACCCAAAAATTCCTGTTGCATCTGAAAGTAGAAACTCGCCCGATTACAACGGTATGTGTATTTTTTCCCTAGGCCATTCTGGTTAAGCGTTTGGAGCAGCAGAAGTGCGAAAAATTTGTTGTCTTCTCAACCATTTCTTAGCTTCAAACTCCCATATCTCGCGAACGGATTGACGTAACCCAAAAATTCCTGTTGCATCAGAAAGTAGAAGCTCGCCCGATTACAACGGTATGTGTATTTTTTCCCTAGGCCATTCTGGTTAAGCGTTTGGAGCAGCAGAATTGCGAAAAATTTTTTGCCTTCTCAACCATTTCTTGTCTTCAAACTCCCATATCTCGCGAACGGATTGACCTAACCCAAAAATTCCTATTGCATCTGAAAGTAGAAACTCGCCCGATTACAACGGTATGTGTATTTTTTCCCTAGGCCATTCTGGTTAAGCGTTTGAAGCAGCAGAATTGCGAAAAATTTTTTGCCTTCTCAACCATTTCTTGGCTTCAAACTCCAATATCTCGCGAACGGATTGACCTAACCCAAAAATTCCTATTGCATCTGAAAGTAGAAACTCGCCCGATTACAACGGTTTTTGTATTTTTTCCCTAGGCCATTCTGGTTAAGCGTTTGGAGCAGCAGAATTGCGAAAAATTTTTTGCCTTCTCAACCATTTCTTGGCTTCAAAGTCCCATATCTCGCGAACGGATTGACCTAACCCAAAAATTCCTATTGCATCGGAAAGTAGAAACTCGCCCGATTACAACGGTATGTGTATTTTTTCCCTTGGCAATTCTGGTTAAGCGTTTGGAGCAGCAGAATTGCGAAAAATTTCTTGCCTTCTCAACCATTTCTTGGCTTCAAACTCCCATATCTCGCGAACGGATTGACCTAACCCAAAAATTCCAATGGCATCTGAAAGTAGAAACTCACCCGATTACAACGGTATGTGTATTTTTTCCCTAGGCCATTCTGGTTAAGCGTTTGGAGCAGCAGAAGTGCGAAAAATTTGTTGTCTTCTCAACCATTTCTTAGCTTCAAACTCCCATATCTCGCGAACGGATTGACGTAACCCAAAAATTCCTGTTGCATCTGAAAGTAGAAACTCGCACGATTACAAGGGTATGTGTATTTTTTCCCTAGGCCATTCTGGTTAAGCGTTTGGAGCAGCAGAAGTGCGAAAAATTTGTTGTCTTCTCAACCATTTCTTAGCTTCAAACTCCCATATCTCGCGAACGGATTGACGTAACCCAAAAATTCCTGTTGCATCTGAAAGTAGAAACTCGCCCGATTACAACGGTATGTGTATTTTTTCCCTAGGCCATTCTGGTTAAGCGTTTGGAGCAGCAGAAGTGCGAAAAATTTGTTGTCTTCTCAACCGTTTCTTAGCTTCAAACTCCCATATCTCGCGAACGGATTGACGTAACCCAAAAATTGCTGTTGCATCTGAAAGTAGAAACTCGCCCGATTACAACGGTATGTGTATTTTTTCCCTAGGCCATTCTGGTTAAGCGTTTGGAGCAGCAGAAGTGCGAAAAATTTGTTGTCTTCTCAACCATTTCTTAGCTACAACCTCCCATATCTCGCGAACGGATGGACGTAACCCAAAAATTCCTGTTGCATCTGAAAGTAGAAACTCGCCCGATTACAACGGTATGTGTATTTTTTCCCTAGGCCATTCTGGTTAAGCGTTTGGAGCAGCAGAAGTGCGAAAAATTTGTTGTCTTCTCAAACATTTCTTAGCTTCAAACTCCCATATCTCGCGAACGGATTGACGTAACCCAAAAATTCCTGTTGCATCTGAAAGTAGAAACTCGCCCGATTACAACGGTATGTGTATTTTTTCCCTAGGCCATTCTGGTTAAGCGTTTGGAGCAGCAGAATTGCGAAAAATTTTTTGCCTTCTCAACCATTTCGTGTCTTCAAAGTCCCATATCTCGCGAACGGATTGACCTAACCCAAAAATTCCTATTGCATCTGAAAGTAGAAGCTCGCCCGATTACAACGGTATGTGTATTTTTTCCCTAGGCCATTCTGGTTAAGCGTTTGGAGCAGCAGAAGTGCGAAAAATTTGTTGTCTTCTCAACCATTTCTTAGCTTCAAACTCCCATATCTCGCGAACGGATTGACGTAACCCAAAAATTGCTGTCGCATCTGAAAGTAGAAACTCGCCCGATTACAACGGTATGTGTATTTTTTCCCTAGGCCATTCTGGTTAAGCGTTTGGAGCAGCAGAAGTGCGAAAAATTTGTTGCCTTCTCAACCATTTCGTGTCTTCAAAGTCCCATATCTCGCGAACGGATTGACCTAACCCAAAAATTCCTATTGCATCTGAAAGTAGAAACTCGCCCGATTACAACGGTATATGTATTTTTTCGCTAGGCCATTCTGGTTAAGCGTTTGGAGCAGCAGAATTGCGAAAAATTTTTTCCCTTCACAACCATTTCTTGTCTTCAAACTCCCATATCTCGCGAACGGATTGACCTAACCCAAAAATTCCTATTGCATCTGAAAGTAGAAAGTCGCCCGATTACAGCGGTATTTGTATTTTTTCCCTAGGCCGTTCTGGTTAAGCGTTTGGAGCAGCAGAATTGCGAAAAATTTTTTGCCATCTCAACCATTTCTTGGCTTCAATGTCCCATATCTCGCGAACGGATTGACCTAACCCAAAAATTCCTATTGCATCTGAAAGTAGAAACTCGCCCGATTACAACGGTATGTGTATTTTTTCGCTAGGCCATTCTGGTTAAGCGTTTGGAGCAGCAGAATTGCGAAAAATTTTTTCCCTTCACAACCATTTCTTGTCTTCAAACTCCCATATCTCGCGAACGGATTGACCTAACCCAAAAATTCCTATTGCATCTGAAAGTAGAAACTCGCCCGATTACAACGGTATGTGTATTTTTTCCCTAGGCCATTCTGGTTAAGCGTTTGGAGCAGCAGAAGTGCGAAAAATTTGTTGTCTTCTCAACCATTTCTTAGCTTCAAACTCCCATATCTCGCGAACGGATTGACGTAACCCAAAAATTCCTGTTGCATCAGAAAGTAGAAGCTCGCCCGATTACAACGGTATGTGTATTTTTTCCCTAGGCCATTCTGGTTAAGCGTTTGGAGCAGCAGAATTGCGAAAAATTTTTTGCCTTCTCAACCATTTCTTGTCTTCAAACTCCCATATCTCGCGAACGGATTGACCTAACCCAAAAATTCCTATTGCATCTGAAAGTAGAAACGCGCCCGATTACAACGGTATGTGTATTTTTTCCCTAGGCCATTCTGGTTAAGCGTTTGAAGCAGCAGAATTGCGAAAAATTTTTTGCCTTCTCAACCATTTCTTGGCTTCAAACTCCAATATCTCGCGAACGGATTGACCTAACCCAAAAATTCCTATTGCATCTGAAAGTAGAAACTCGCCCGATTACAACGGTATGTGTATTTTTTCCCTAGGCCATTCTGGTTAAGCGTTTGGAGCAGCAGAATTGCGAAAAATTTTTTGCCTTCTCAACCATTTCGTGTCTTCAAACTCCCATATCTCGCGAACGGATTGACCTAACCCAAAAATTGCTATTGCATCTGAAAGTAGAAACTCGCCCGATTACAACGGTTTTTGTATTTTTTCCCTAGGCCATTCTTGTTAAGCGTTTGGAGCAGCAGAATTGCGAAAAATTTTTTGCCTTCTCAACCATTTCTTGGCTTCAAACTCCCATATCTCGCGAACGGATTGACGTAACCCAAAAATTCCTGTTGCATCTGAAAGTAGAAACTCGCCCGATTACAACGGTATGTGTATTTTTTCCCTAGGCCATTCTGGTTAAGCGTTTGGAGCAGCAGAATTGCGAAAAATTTTTTGCCTTCTCAACCATTTCTTGTCTTCAAACTCCCATATCTCGCGAACGGATTGACCTAACCCAAAAATTCCTATTGCATCTGAAAGTAGAAACTCGCCCGATTACAACGGTATGTGTATTTTTTCCCTAGGCCATTCTGGTTAAGCGTTTGGAGCAGCAGAATTGCGAAAAATTTTTTGCCTTCCCAACCATTTCTTGTCTTCAAACTCCCATATCTCGCGCACGGATTGACCTAACCCAAAAATTCCTATTGCATCTGAAAGTAGAAACTCGCCCGATTACAACGGTATGTGTATTTTTTCCCTAGGCCATTCTGGTTAAGCGTTTGGAGCAGCAGAAGTGCGAAAAATTTGTTGTCTTCTCAACCATTTCTTAGCTTCAAACTCCCATATCTCGCGAACGGATTGACGTAACCCAAAAATTCCTGTTGCATCAGAAAGTAGAAGCTCGCCCGATTACAACGGTATGTGTATTTTTTCCCTAGGCCATTCTGGTTAAGCGTTTGGAGCAGCAGAATTGCGAAAAATTTTTTGCCTTCTCAACCATTTCTTGGCTTCAAACTCCCATATCTCGCGAACGGATTGACGTAACCCAAAAATTCCTGTTGCATCTGAAAGTAGAAACGCGCCCGATTACAACGGTATGTGTATTTTTTCCCTAGGCCATTCTGGTTAAGCGTTTGAAGCAGCAGAATTGCGAAAAATTTTTTGCCTTCTCAACCATTTCTTGGCTTCAAACTCCAATATCTCGCGAACGGATTGACCTAACCCAAAAATTCCTATTGCATCTGAAAGTAGAAACTCGCCCGATTACAACGGTATGTGTATTTTTTCCCTAGGCCATTCTGGTTAAGCGTTTGGAGCAGCAGAAGTGCGAAAAATTTGTTGTCTTCTCAACCATTTCTTAGCTTCAAACTCCCATATCTCGCGAACGGATTGACGTAACCCAAAAATTGCTGTTGCATCTGAAAGTAGAAACTCGCCCGATTACAACGGTATGTGTATTTTTTCCCTAGGCCATTCTGGTTAAGCGTTTGGAGCAGCAGAAGTGCGAAAAATTTGTTGTCTTCTCAACCATTTCTTAGCTACAAACTCCCATATCTCGCGAACGGATGGACGTAACCCAAAAATTCCTGTTGCATCTGAAAGTAGAAACTCGCCCGATTACAACGGTATGTGTATTTTTTCCCTAGGCCATTCTGGTTAAGCGTTTGGAGCAGCAGAAGTGCGAAAAATTTGTTGTCTTCTCAACCATTTCTTAGCTTCAAACTCCCATATCTCGCGAACGGATTGACGTAACCCAAAAATTCCTGTTGCATCTGAAAGTAGAAACTCGCCCGATTACAACGGTATGTGTATTTTTTCCCTAGGCCATTCTGGTTAAGCGTTTGGAGCAGCAGAAGTGCGAAAAATTTGTTGTCTTCTCAACCATTTCTTGGCTTCAAACTCCAATATCTCGCGAACGGATTGACCTAACCCAAAAATTCCTATTGCATCTGAAAGTAGAAACTCGCCCGATTACAACGGTATGTGTATTTTTTCCCTAGGCCATTCTGGTTAAGCGTTTGGAGCAGCAGAATTGCGAAAAATTTTTTGCCTTCTCAACCATTTCTTGGCTTCAAACTCCCATATCTCGCGAACGGATTGACGTAACCCAAAAATTCCTGTTGCATCTGAAAGTAGAAACTCGCACGATTACAACGGTATGTGTATTTTTTCCCTAGGCCATTCTGGTTAAGCGTTTGGAGCAGCAGAATTACGAAAAATTTTTTGCCTTCTCAACCATTTCTCAGCCTCAAACTCCCATATCTCGCGAACGGATTGACGTAACCCAAAAATTCCTGTTGCATCTGAAAGTAGAAACTCGCCCGATTACAACGGTATGTGTATTTTTTCCCTAGGCCATTCTGGTTAAGCGTTTGGAGCAGCAGAAGTGCGAAAAATTTGTTGTCTTCTCAACCATTTCTTAGCTTCAAACTCCCATATCTCGCGAACGGATTGACGTAACCCAAAAATTCCTGTTGCATCTGAAAGTAGAAACTCGCCCGATTACAACGGTATGTGTATTTTTTCCCTAGGCCATTCTGGTTAAGCGTTTGGAGCAGCAGAAGTGCGAAAAATTTGTTGTCTTCTCAACCATTTCTTAGCTTCAAACTCCCATATCTCGCGAACGGATTGACGTAACCCAAAAATTCCTGTTGCATCAGAAAGTAGAAGCTCGCCCGATTACAACGGTATGTGTATTTTTTCCCTAGGCCATTCTGGTTAAGCGTTTGGAGCAGCAGAATTGCGAAAAATTTTTTGCCTTCTCAACCATTTCTTGTCTTCAAACTCCCATATCTCGCGAACGGATTGACCTAACCCAAAAATTCCTATTGCATCTGAAAGTAGAAACGCGCCCGATTACAACGTTATGTGTATTTTTTCCCTAGGCCATTCTGGTTAAGCGTTTGAAGCAGCAGAATTGCGAAAAATTTTTTGCCTTCTCAACCATTTCTTGGCTTCAAACTCCAATATCTCGCGAACGGATTGACCTAACCCAAAAATTCCTATTGCATCTGAAAGTAGAAACTCGCCCGATTACAACGGTGTGTGTATTTTTTCCCTAGGCCATTCTGGTTAAGCGTTTGGAGCAGCAGAAGTGCGAAAAATTTGTTGTCTTCTCAACCATTTCTTAGCTTCAAACTCCCATATCTCGCGAACGGATTGACGTAACCCAAAAATTCCTGTTGCATCAGAAAGTAGAAGCTCGCCCGATTACAACGGTATGTGTATTTTTTCCCTAGGCCATTCTGGTTAAGCGTTTGGAGCAGCAGAATTGCGAAAAATTTTTTGCCTTCTCAACCATTTCTTAGCTTCAAACTCCCATATCTCGCGAACGGATTGACGTAACCCAAAAATTCCTGTTGCATCTGAAAGTAGAAACTCGCCCGATTACAACGGTATGTGTATTTTTTCCCTAGGCCATTCTGGTTAAGCGTTTGGAGCAGCAGAAGTGCGAAAAATTTGTTGTCTTCTCAACCATTTCTTAGCTTCAAACTCCCATATCTCGCGAACGGATTGACGTAACCCAAAAATTGCTGTTGCATCTGAAAGTAGAAACTCGCCCGATTACAACGGTATGTGTATTTTTTCCCTAGGCCATTCTGGTTAAGCGTTTGGAGCAGCAGAAGTGCGAAAAATTTGTTGTCTTCTCAACCATTTCTTAGCTACAAACTCCCATATCTCGCGAACGGATGGACGTAACCCAAAAATTCCTGTTGCATCTGAAAGTAGAAACTCGCCCGATTACAACGGTATGTGTATTTTTTCCCTAGGCCATTCTGGTTAAGCGTTTGGAGCAGCAGAAGTGCGAAAAATTTGTTGTCTTCTCAACCATTTCTTAGCTTCAAACTCCCATATCTCGCGAACGGATTGACGTAACCCAAAAATTCCTGTTGCATCTGAAAGTAGAAACTCGCCCGATTACAACGGTATGTGTATTTTTTCCCTAGGCCATTCTGGTTAAGCGTTTGGAGCAGCAGAAGTGCGAAAAATTTGTTGTCTTCTCAACCATTTCTTGGCTTCAAACTCCAATATCTCGCGAACGGATTGACCTAACCCAAAAATTCCTATTGCATCTGAAAGTAGAAACTCGCCCGATTACAACGGTATGTGTATTTCTTCCCTAGGCCATTCTGGTTAAGCGTTTGGAGCAGCAGAATTGCGAAAAATTTTTTGCCTTCTCAACCATTTCTTGGCTTCAAACTCCCATATCTCGCGAACGGATTGACGTAACCCAAAAATTCCTGTTGCATCTGAAAGTAGAAACTCGCACGATTACAACGGTATGTGTATTTTTTCCCTAGGCCATTCTGGTTGAGCGTTTGGAGCAGCAGAATTACGAAAAATTTTTTGCCTTCTCAACCATTTCTCAGCTTCAAACTCCCATATCTCGCGAACGGATTGACGTAACCCAAAAATTCCTGTTGCATCTGAAAGTAGAAACTCGCCCGATTACAACGGTATGTGTATTTTTTCCCTAGGCCATTCTGGTTAAGCGTTTGGAGCAGCAGAAGTGCGAAAAATTTGTTGTCTTCTCAACCATTTCTTAGCTTCAAACTCCCATATCTCGCGAACGGATTGACGTAACCCAAAAATTCCTGTTGCATCTGAAAGTAGAAACTCGCCCGATTACAACGGTATGTGTATTTTTTCCCTAGGCCATTCTGGTTAAGCATTTGGAGCAGCAGAATTGCGAAAAATTTTTTGCCTTCTCAACCATTTCTTGTCTTCAAACTCCCATATCTCGCGAACGGATTGACCTAACCCAAAAATTCCTATTGCATCTGAAAGTAGAAACTCGCCCGATTACAACGGTATGTGTATTTTTTCCCTAGGCCATTCTGGTTAAGCGTTTGAAGCAGCAGAATTGCGAAAAATTTTTTGCCTTCTCAACCATTTCTTGGCTTCAAACTCCAATATCTCGCGAACGGATTGACCTAACCCAAAAATTCCTATTGCATCTGAAAGTAGAAACTCGCCCGATTACAACGGTATGTGTATTTTTTCCCTAGGCCATTCTGGTTAAGCGTTTGGAGCAGCAGAATTGTGAAAAATTTTTTGCCTTCTCTACCATTTCTTGGCTTCAAACTCCCATATCTTGCGAACGGCTTGACCTAACCCAAAAATTCCTATTGCATCTGAAAGTAGAAACTCGCCCGATTACAAGGGTATGTGTATTTTTTCCCTAGGCCATTCTGGTTAAGCGTTTGGAGCAGCAGAATTGCGAAAAATTTTTTGCCTTCTCAACCATTTCGTGTCTTCAAACTCCCATATCTCGCGAACGGATTGACCTAACCCAAAAATTGCTATTGCATCTGAAAGTAGAAACTCGCCCGATTACAACGGTTTTTGTATTTTTTCCCTAGGCCATTCTTGTTAAGCGTTTGGAGCAGCAGAATTGCGAAAAATTTTTTGCCTTCTCAACCATTTCTTGGCTTCAAACTCCCATATCTCGCGAACGGATTGACGTAACCCAAAAATTCCTGTTGCATCTGAAAGTAGAAACTCGCCCGATTACAACGGTATGTGTATTTTTTCCCTAGGCCATTCTGGTTAAGCGTTTGGAGCAGCAGAATTGCGAAAAATTTTTTGCCTTCTCAACCATTTCTTGTCTTCAAACTCCCATATCTCGCGAACGGATTGACCTAACCCAAAAATTCCTATTGCATCTGAAAGTAGAAACTCGCCCGATTACAACGGTATGTGTATTTTTTCCCTAGGCCATTCTGGTTAAGCGTTTGGAGCAGCAGAAGTGCGAAAAATTTGTTGTCTTCTCAACCATTTCTTAGCTTCAAACTCCCATATCTCGCGAACGGATTGACGTAACCCAAAAATTCCTGTTGCATCAGAAAGTAGAAGCTCGCCCGATTACAACGGTATGTGTATTTTTTCCCTAGGCCATTCTGGTTAAGCGTTTGGAGCAGCAGAATTGCGAAAAATTTTTTGCCTTCTCAACCATTTCTTGTCTTCAAACTCCCATATCTCGCGAACGGATTGACCTAACCCAAAAATTCCTATTGCATCTGAAAGTAGAAACTCGCCCGATTACAACGGTATGTGTATTTTTTCCCTAGGCCATTCTGGTTAAGCGTTTGAAGCAGCAGAATTGCGAAAAATTTTTTGCCTTCTCAACCATTTCTTGGCTTCAAACTCCAATATCTCGCGAACGGATTGACCTAACCCAAAAATTCCTATTGCATCTGAAAGTAGAAACTCGCCCGATTACAACGGTATGTGTATTTTTTCCCTAGGCCATTCTGGTTAAGCGTTTGGAGCAGCAGAAGTGCGAAAAATTTGTTGTCTTCTCAACCATTTCTTAGCTTCAAACTCCCATATCTCGCGAACGGATTGACGTAACCCAAAAATTCCTGTTGCATCAGAAAGTAGAAGCTCGCCCGATTACAACGGTATGTGTATTTTTTCCCTAGGCCATTCTGGTTAAGCGTTTGGAGCAGCAGAATTGCGAAAAATTTTTTGCCTTCTCAACCATTTCTTGTCTTCAAACTCCCATATCTCGCGAACGGATTGACCTAACCCAAAAATTCCTATTGCATCTGAAAGTAGAAACTCGCCCGATTACAACGGTATGTGTATTTTTTCCCTAGGCCATTCTGGTTAAGCGTTTGAAGCAGCAGAATTGCTAAAAATTTTTTGCCTTCTCAACCATTTCTTGGCTTCAAACTCCAATATCTCGCGAACGGATTGACCTAACCCAAAAATTCCTATTGCATCTGAAAGTAGAAACTCGCCCGATTACAACGGTACGTTTATTTTTTCCCTAGGCCATTCTGGTTAAGCGTTTGGAGCAGCAGAATTGTGAAAAATTTTTTGCCTTCTCTACCATTTCTTGGCTTCAAACTCCCATATCTCGCGAACGACTTGACCTAACCCAAAAATTCCTATTGCATCTGAAAGTAGAAACTCGCCCGATTACAACGGTATGTGTATTTTTTCCCTAGGCCATTCTGGTTAAGCGTTTGGAGCAGCAGAATTGCGAAAAATTTTTTGCCTCCTCAACCATTTCTTGGCTTCAAACTCCAATATCTCGCGAACGGATTGACCTAACCCAAAAATTCCTATTGCATCTGAAAGTAGAAACTCGCCCGATTACAACGGTTTTTGTATTTTTTCCCTAGGCCATTCTGGTTAAGCGTTTGGAGCAGCAGAATTGCGAAAAATTTTTTGCCTTCTCAACCATTTCTTGGCTTCAAAGTCCCATATCTCGCGAACGGATTGACCTAACCCAAAAATTCCTATTGCATCGGAAAGTAGAAACTCGCCCGATTACAACGGTATGTGTATTTTTTCCCTTGGCCATTCTGGTTAAGCGTTTGGAGCAGCAGAATTGCGAAAAATTTTTTGCCTTCTCAACCATTTCTTGTCTTCAAACTCCCATATCTCGCGAACGGATTGACCTAACCCAAAAATTCCTATTGCATCTGAAAGTAGAAACTCGCCCGATTACAACGGTATGTGTATTTTTTCCCTAGGCCATTCTGGTTAAGCGTTTGGAGCAGCAGAAGTGCGAAAAATTTGTTGTCTTCTCAACCATTTCTTAGCTTCAAACTCCCATATCTCGCGAACGGATTGACGTAACCCAAAAATTCCTGTTGCATCAGAAAGTAGAAGCTCGCCCGATTACAACGGTATGTGTATTTTTTCCCTAGGCCATTCTGGTTAAGCGTTTGGAGCAGCAGAATTGCGAAAAATTTTTTGCCTTCTCAACCATTTCTTGTCTTCAAACTCCCATATCTCGCGAACGGATTGACCTAACCCAAAAATTCCTATTGCATCTGAAAGTAGAAACTCGCCCGATTACAACGGTATGTGTATTTTTTCCCTAGGCCATTCTGGTTAAGCGTTTGAAGCAGCAGAATTGCGAAAAATTTTTTGCCTTCTCAACCATTTCTTGGCTTCAAACTCCAATATCTCGCGAACGGATTGACCTAACCCAAAAATTCCTATTGCATCTGAAAGTAGAAACTCGCCCGATTACAACGGTATGTGTATTTTTTCCCTAGGCCATTCTGGTTAAGCGTTTGGAGCAGCAGAAGTGCGAAAAATTTGTTGTCTTCTCAACCATTTCTTAGCTTCAAACTCCCATATCTCGCGAACGGATTGACGTAACCCAAAAATTCCTGTTGCATCAGAAAGTAGAAGCTCGCCCGATTACAACGGTATGTGTATTTTTTCCCTAGGCCATTCTGGTTAAGCGTTTGGAGCAGCAGAATTGCGAAAAATTTTTTGCCTTCTCAACCATTTCTTGTCTTCAAACTCCCATATCTCGCGAACGGATTGACCTAACCCAAAAATTCCTATTGCATCTGAAAGTAGAAACTCGCCCGATTACAACGGTATGTGTATTTTTTCCCTAGGCCATTCTGGTTAAGCGTTTGAAGCAGCAGAATTGCGAAAAATTTTTTGCCTTCTCAACCATTTCTTGGCTTCAAACTCCAATATCTCGCGAACGGATTGACCTAACCCAAAAATTCCTATTGCATCTGAAAGTAGAAACTCGCCCGATTACAACGGTACGTTTATTTTTTCCCTAGGCCATTCTGGTTAAGCGTTTGGAGCAGCAGAATTGTGAAAAATTTTTTGCCTTCTCTACCATTTCTTGGCTTCAAACTCCCATATCTCGCGAACGACTTGACCTAACCCAAAAATTCCTATTGCATCTGAAAGTAGAAACTCGCCCGATTACAACGGTATGTGTATTTTTTCCCTAGGCCATTCTGGTTAAGCGTTTGGAGCAGCAGAATTGCGAAAAATTTTTTGCCTTCTCAACCATTTCGTGTCTTCAAACTCCCATATCTCGCGAACGGATTGACGTAACCCAAAAATTCCTGTTGCATCAGAAAGTAGAAGCTCGCCCGATTACAACGGTATGTGTATTTTTTCCCTAGGCCATTCTGGTTAAGCGTTTGGAGCAGCAGAATTGCGAAAAATTTTTTGCCTTCTCAACCATTTCTTGGCTTCAAAGTCCCATATCTCGCGAACGGATTGACCTAACCCAAAAATTCCTATTGCATCGGAAAGTAGAAACGCGCCCGATTACAACGGTATGTGTATTTTTTCCCTTGGCCATTCTGGTTAAGCGTTTGGAGCAGCAGAATTGCGAAAAATTTCTTGCCTTCTCAACCATTTCTTGGCTTCAAACTCCCATATCTCGCGAACGGATTGACCTAACCCAAAAATTCCAATGGCATCTGAAAGTAGAAACTCACCCGATTACAACGCTATGTGTATTTTTTCCCTAGGCCATTCTGGTTAAGCGTTTGGAGCAGCAGAAGTGCGAAAAATTTGTTGTCTTCTCAACCATTTCTTAGCTTCAAACTCCCATATCTCGCGAACGGATTGACGTTTCCCAAAAATTCCTGTTGCATCTGAAAGTAGAAACTCGCACGATTACAAGGGTATGTGTATTTTTTCCCTAGGCCATTCTGGTTAAGCGTTTGGAGCAGCAGAAGTGCGAAAAATTTGTTGTCTTCTCAACCATTTCTTGGCTTCAAACTCCAATATCTCGCGAACGGATTGACCTAACCCAAAAATTCCTATTGCATCTGAAAGTAGAAACTCGCCCGATTACAACGGTATGTGTATTTTTTCCCTAGGCCATTCTGGTTAAGCGTTTGGAGCAGCAGAATTGCGAAAAATTTTTTGCCTTCTCAACCATTTCTTGGCTTCAAACTCCCATATCTCGCGAACGGATTGACGTAACCCAAAAATTCCTGTTGCATCTGAAAGTAGAAACTCGCCCGATTACAACGGTATGTGTATTTTTTCCCTAGGCCATTCTGGTTAAGCATTTGGAGCAGCAGAATTGCGAAAAATTTTTTGCCTTCTCAACCATTTCTTGTCTTCAAACTCCCATATCTCGCGAACGGATTGACCTAACCCAAAAATTCCTATTGCATCTGAAAGTAGAAACTCGCCCGATTACAACGGTATGTGTATTTTTTCCCTAGGCCATTCTGGTTAAGCGTTTGAAGCAGCAGAATTGCGAAAAAATTTTTGCCTTCTCAACCATTTCTTGGCTTCAAACTCCAATATCACGCGAACGGATTGACCTAACCCAAAAATTCCTATTGCATCTGAAAGTAGAAACTCGCCCGATTACAACGGTATGTGTATTTTTTCCCTAGGCCATTCTGGTTAAGCGTTTGGAGCAGCAGAATTGTGAAAAATTTTTTGCCTTCTCTACCATTTCTTGGCTTCAAACTCCCATATCTTGCGAACGGCTTGACCTAACCCAAAAATTCCTATTGCATCTGAAAGTAGAAACTCGCCCGATTACAAGGGTATGTGTATTTTTTCCCTAGGCCATCCTGGTTAAGCGTTTGGAGCAGCAGAATTGCGAAAAATTTTTTGCCTTCTCAACCATTTCGTGTCTTCAAACTCCCATATCTCGCGAACGGATTGACCTAACCCAAAAATTGCTATTGCATCTGAAAGTAGAAACTCGCCCGATTACAACGGTTTTTGTATTTTTTCCCTAGGCCATTCTTGTTAAGCGTTTGGAGCAGCAGAATTGCGAAAAATTTTTTGCCTTCTCAACCATTTCTTGGCTTCAAACTCCCATATCTCGCGAACGGATTGACGTAACCCAAAAATTCCTGTTGCATCTGAAAGTAGAAACTCGCCCGATTACAACGGTATGTGTATTTTTTCCCTAGGCCATTCTGGTTAAGCGTTTGGAGCAGCAGAATTGCGAAAAATTTTTTGCCTTCTCAACCATTTCTTGTCTTCAAACTCCCATATCTCGCGAACGGATTGACCTAACCCAAAAATTCCTATTGCATCTGAAAGTAGAAACTCGCCCGATTACAACGGTATGTGTATTTTTTCCCTAGGCCATTCTGGTTAAGCGTTTGGAGCAGCAGAAGTGCGAAAAATTTGTTGTCTTCTCAACCATTTCTTAGCTTCAAACTCCCATATCTCGCGAACGGATTGACGTAACCCAAAAATTCCTGTTGCATCTGAAAGTAGAAACTCGCCCGATTACAACGGTATGTGTATTTTTTCCCTAGGCCATTCTGGTTAAGCGTTTGGAGCAGCAGAATTGCGAAAAATTTTTTGCCTTCTCAACCATTTCGTGTCTTCAAAGTCCCATATCTCGCGAACGGATTGACCTAACCCAAAAATTCCTATTGCATCTGAAAGTAGAAGCTCGCCCGATTACAACGGTATGTGTATTTTTTCCCTAGGCCATTCTGGTTAAGCGTTTGGAGCAGCAGAATTGCGAAAAATTTTTTGCCTTCTCAACCATTTCTTGGCTTCAAACTCCCATATCTCGCGAACGGATTGACCTAACCCAAAAATTCCTGTTGCGTCTGAAAGTAGAAACTCGCCCGGTTACAACGGTATGTGTACTTTTTCCCTAGGCCATTCTGGTTAAGCGTTTGGAGCAGCAGAATTGCGAAAAATTTGTTGCCTTCTCAACCATTTCTTGGCTTCAAAGTCCCATATCTCGCGAACGGATTGACGTAACCCAAAATTTCCTATTGCATCTGAAAGTAGAAACTCCCCCGATGACAACGGTATGTGTATTTTTTCCCTAGGCCATCCTGGTTAAACGTTTGGAGCAGCAGAAGTGCGAAAAATTTGTTGTCTTCACAACCATTTCTTAGCTTCAAACTCCCATATCTCGCGAACGGATTGACGTAACCCAAAAATTCCTGTTGCATCTGAAAGTAGAAACTCGCCCGATTACAACGGTATGTGTATTTTTTCCCTAGGCCATTCTGGTTAAGCGTTTGGAGCAGCAGAAGTGCGAAAAATTTGTTGTCTTCTCAACCATTTCTTAGCTTCAAACTCCCATATCTCGCGAACGGATTGACGTAACCCAAAAATTCCTGTTGCATCAGAAAGTAGAAGCTCGCCCGATTACAACGGTATGTGTATTTTTTCCCTAGGCCATTCTGGTTAAGCGTTTGGAGCAGCAGAATTGCGAAAAATTTTTTGCCTTCTCAACCATTTCTTGTCTTCAAACTCCCATATCTCGCGAACGGATTGACCTAACCCAAAAATTCCTATTGCATCTGAAAGTAGAAACTCGCCCGATTACAACGGTATGTGTATTTTTTCCCTAGGCCATTCTGGTTAAGCGTTTGAAGCAGCAGAATTGCGAAAAATTTTTTGCCTTCTCAACCATTTCTTGGCTTCAAACTCCAATATCTCGCGAACGGATTGACCTAACCCAAAAATTCCTATTGCATCTGAAAGTAGAAACTCGCCCGATTACAACGGTATGTTTATTTTTTCCCTAGGCCATTCTGGTTAAGCGTTTGGAGCAGCAGAATTGTGAAAAATTTTTTGCCTTCTCTACCATTTCTTGGCTTCAAACTCCCATATCTCGCGAACGGATTGACGTAACCCAAAAATTCC
This sequence comes from Ptiloglossa arizonensis, assembly GCF_051014685.1. NCBI lineage: Eukaryota > Metazoa > Arthropoda > Insecta > Hymenoptera > Colletidae > Ptiloglossa > Ptiloglossa arizonensis. The sequence continues at coordinate 67,112 of NW_027479101.1, forward strand.
TGTTGCATCTGAAAGTAGAAACTCGCCCGATTACAACGGTATGTGTATTTTTTCCCTAGGCCATTCTGGTTAAGCGTTTGGAGCAGCAGAAGTGCGAAAAATTTATTGTCTTCTCAACCATTTCTTAGCTTCAAACTCCCATATCTCGCGAACGGATTGACGTAACCCAAAAATTCCTGTTGCATCTGAAAGTAGAAACTCGCCCGATTACAACGGTATGTGTATTTTTTCCCTAGGCCATTCTGGTTAAGCATTTGGAGCAGCAGAATTGCGAAAAATTTTTTGCCTTCTCAACCATTTCTTGTCTTCAAACTCCCATATCTCGCGAACGGATTGACCTAACCCAAAAATTCCTATTGCATCTGAAAGTAGAAACTCGCCCGATTACAACGGTATGTGTATTTTTTCCCTAGGCCATTCTGGTTAAGCGTTTGAAGCAGCAGAATTGCGAAAAAATTTTTGCCTTCTCAACCATTTCTTGGCTTCAAACTCCAATATCACGCGAACGGATTGACCTAACCCAAAAATTCCTATTGCATCTGAAAGTAGAAACTCGCCCGATTACAACGGTATGTGTATTTTTTCCCTAGGCCATTCTGGTTAAGCGTTTGGAGCAGCAGAATTGTGAAAAATTTTTTGCCTTCTCTACCATTTCTTGGCTTCAAACTCCCATATCTTGCGAACGGCTTGACCTAACCCAAAAATTCCTATTGCATCTGAAAGTAGAAACTCGCCCGATTACAAGGGTATGTGTATTTTTTCCCTAGGCCATTCTGGTTAAGCGTTTGGAGCAGCAGAATTGCGAAAAATTTTTTGCCTTCTCAACCATTTCGTGTCTTCAAACTCCCATATCTCGCGAACGGATTGACCTAACCCAAAAATTGCTATTGCATCTGAAAGTAGAAACTCGCCCGATTACAACGGTTTTTGTATTTTTTCCCTAGGCCATTCTTGTTAAGCGTTTGGAGCAGCAGAATTGCGAAAAATTTTTTGCCTTCTCAACCATTTCTTGGCTTCAAACTCCCATATCTCGCGAACGGATTGACGTAACCCAAAAATTCCTATTGCATCTGAAAGTAGAAACTCGCCCGATTACAACGGTATGTGTATTTTTTCCCTAGGCCATTCTGGTTAAGCGTTTGAAGCAGCAGAATTGCGAAAAAATTTTTGCCTTCTCAACCATTTCTTGGCTTCAAACTCCAATATCACGCGAACGGATTGACCTAACCCAAAAATTCCTATTGCATCTGAAAGTAGAAACTCGCCCGATTACAACGGTATGTGTATTTTTTCCCTAGGCCATTCTGGTTAAGCGTTTGGAGCAGCAGAAGTGCGAAAAATTTGTTGTCTTCTCAACCATTTCTTAGCTTCAAACTCCCATATCTCGCGAACGGATTGACGTAACCCAAAAATTCCTGTTGCATCTGAAAGTAGAAACTCGCCCGATTACAACGGTATGTGTATTTTTTCCCTAGGCCATTCTGGTTAAGCGTTTGGAGCAGCAGAATTGCGAAAAATTTTTTGCCTTCTCAACCATTTCGTGTCTTCAAAGTCCCATATCTCGCGAACGGATTGACCTAACCCAAAAATTCCTATTGCATCTGAAAGTAGAAGCTCGCCCGATTACAACGGTATGTGTATTTTTTCCCTAGGCCATTCTGGTTAAGCGTTTGGAGCAGCAGAATTGCGAAAAATTTTTTGCCTTCTCAACCATTTCTTGGCTTCAAACTCCCATATCTCGCGAACGGATTGACCTAACCCAAAAATTCCTGTTGCGTCTGAAAGTAGAAACTCGCCCGGTTACAACGGTATGTATACTTTTTCCCTAGGCCATTCTGGTTAAGCGTTTGGAGCAGCAGAATTGCGAAAAATTTGTTGCCTTCTCAACCATTTCTTGGCTTCAAAGTCCCATATCTCGCGAACGGATTGACGTAACCCAAAATTTCCTATTGCATCTGAAAGTAGAAACTCCCCCGATGACAACGGTATGTGTATTTTTTCCCTAGGCCATTCTGGTTAAACGTTTGGAGCAGCAGAAGTGCGAAAAATTTGTTGTCTTCACAACCATTTCTTAGCTTCAAACTCCCATATCTCGCGAACGGATTGACGTAACCCAAAAATTCCTGTTGCATCTGAAAGTAGAAACTCGCCCGATTACAACGGTATGTGTATTTTTTCCCTAGGCCATTCTGGTTAAGCGTTTGGAGCAGCAGAAGTGCGAAAAATTTGTTGTCTTCTCAACCATTTCTTAGCTTCAAACTCCCATATCTCGCGAACGGATTGACGTAACCCAAAAATTCCTGTTGCATCAGAAAGTAGAAGCTCGCCCGATTACAACGGTATGTGTATTTTTTCCCTAGGCCATTCTGGTTAAGCGTTTGGAGCAGCAGAATTGCGAAAAATTTTTTGCCTTCTCAACCATTTCTTGTCTTCAAACTCCCATATCTCGCGAACGGATTGACCTAACCCAAAAATTCCTATTGCATCTGAAAGTAGAAACTCGCCCGATTACAACGGTATGTGTATTTTTTCCCTAGGCCATTCTGGTTAAGCGTTTGAAGCAGCAGAATTGCGAAAAATTTTTTGCCTTCTCAACCATTTCTTGGCTTCAAACTCCAATATCTCGCGAACGGATTGACCTAACCCAAAAATTCCTATTGCATCTGAAAGTAGAAACTCGCCCGATTACAACGGTATATTTATTTTTTCCCTAGGCCATTCTGGTTAAGCGTTTGGAGCAGCAGAATTGTGAAAAATTTTTTGCCTTCTCTACCATTTCTTGGCTTCAAACTCCCATATCTCGCGAACGACTTGACCTAACCCAAAAATTCCTATTGCATCTGAAAGTAGAAACTCGCCCGATTACAACGGTATGTGTATTTTTTCCCTAGGCCATTCTGGTTAAGCGTTTGGAGCAGCAGAATTGCGAAAAATTTTTTGCCTTCTCAACCATTTCGTGTCTTCAAACTCCCATATCTCGCGAACGGATTGACCTAACCCAAAAATTCCTATTGCATCTGAAAGTAGAAACTCGCCCGATTACAACGGTTTTTGTATTTTTTCCCTAGGCCATTCTGGTTAAGCGTTTGGAGCAGCAGAATTGCGAAAAATTTTTTGCCTTCTCAACCATTTCTTGGCTTCAAAGTCCCATATCTCGCGAACGGATTGACCTAACCCAAAAATTCCTATTGCATCGGAAAGTAGAAACTCGCCCGATTACAACGGTATGTGTATTTTTTCCCTTGGCCATTCTGGTTAAGCGTTTGGAGCAGCAGAATTGCGAAAAATTTCTTGCCTTCTCAACCATTTCTTGGCTTCAAACTCCCATATCTCGCGAACGGATTGACCTAACCCAAAAATTCCAATGGCATCTGAAAGTAGAAACTCACCCGATTACAACGGTATGTGTATTTTTTCCCTAGGCCATTCTGGTTAAGCGTTTGGAGCAGCAGAAGTGCGAAAAATTTGTTGTCTTCTCAACCATTTCTTAGCTTCAAACTCCCATATCTCGCGAACGGATTGACGTAACCCAAAAATTCCTGTTGCATCTGAAAGTAGAAACTCGCACGATTACAAGGGTATGTGTATTTTTTCCCGAGGCCATTCTGGTTAAGCGTTTGGAGCAGCAGAAGTGCGAAAAATTTGTTGTCTTCTCAACCATTTCTTAGCTTCAAACTCCCATATCTCGCGAACGGATTGACGTAACCCAAAAATTCCTGTTGCATCTGAAAGTAGAAACTCGCCCGATTACAACGGTATGTGTATTTTTTCCCTAGGCCATTCTGGTTAAGCGTTTGGAGCAGCAGAAGAGCGAAAAATTTGTTGTCTTCTCAACCATTTCTTAGCTTCAAACTCCCATATTTCGCGAACGGATTGACGTAACCCAAAAATTGCTGTTGCATCTGAAAGTAGAAACTCGCCCGATTACAACGGTATGTGTATTTTTTCCCTAGGCCATTCTGGTTAAGCGTTTGGAGCAGCAGAAGTGCGAAAAATTTGTTGTCTTCTCAACCATTTCTTAGCTACAACCTCCCATATCTCGCGAACGGATGGACGTAACCCAAAAATTCCTGTTGCATCTGAAAGTAGAAACTCGCCCGATTACAACGGTATGTGTATTTTTTCCCTAGTCCATTCTGGTTAAGCGTTTGGAGCAGCAGAAGTGCGAAAAATTTGTTGTCTTCTCAACCATTTCTTAGCTTCAAACTCCCATATCTCGCGAACGGATTGACGTAACCCAAAAATTCCTGTTGCATCTGAAAGTAGAAACTCGCCCGATTACAACGGTATGTGTATTTTTTCCCTAGGCCATTCTGGTTAAGCGTTTGGAGCAGCAGAATTGCGAAAAATTTTTTGCCTTCTCAACCATTTCGTGTCTTCAAAGTCCCATATCTCGCGAACGGATTGACCTAACCCAAAAATTCCTATTGCATCTGAAAGTAGAAGCTCGCCCGATTACAACGGTATGTGTATTTTTTCCCTAGGCCATTCTGGTTAAGCGTTTGGAGCAGCAGAAGTGCGAAAAATTTGTTGTCTTCTCAACCATTTCTTAGCTTCAAACTCCCATATCTCGCGAACGGATTGACGTAACCCAAAAATTGCTGTCGCATCTGAAAGTAGAAACTCGCCCGATTACAACGGTATGTGTATTTTTTCCCTAGGCCATTCTGGTTAAGCGTTTGGAGCAGCAGAAGTGCGAAAAATTTGTTGCCTTCTCAACCATTTCGTGTCTTCAAAGTCCCATATCTCGCGAACGGATTGACCTAACCCAAAAATTCCTATTGCATCTGAAAGTAGAAACTCGCCCGATTACAACGGTATGTGTATTTTTTCGCTAGGCCATTCTGGTTAAGCGTTTGGAGCAGCAGAATTGCGAAAAATTTTTTGCCATCTCAACCATTTCTTGGCTTCAAAGTCCCATATCTCGCGAACGGATTGACCTAACCCAAAATTTCCTATTGCATCTGAAAGTAGAAACTCGCCCGATTACAACGGTATGTGTATTTTTTCCCTAGGCCATTCTGGTTAAGCGTTTGGAGCAGCAGAATTGCGAAAAATTTTTTGCCTTCTCAACCATTTCTTGGCTTCAAACTCCCATATCTCGCGAACGGATTGACCTAACCCACAAATTCCTATTGCATCGGAAAGTAGAAACCCGCCCGATTACAACGGTATGTGTATTTTTTCCCTAGGCCATTCTGGTTAAGCGTTTGGAGCAGCAGAATTGCGACAAATTTTTTGTCTTCACAACCATTTCTTAGCTTCAAACTCCCATATCTCGCGAACGGATTGACGTAACCCAAAAATTCCTGTTGCATCTGAAAGTAGAAAATCGCCCGATTACAACGGTATGTGTATTTTTTCCCTAGGCCATTCTGGTTAAGCGATTGGAGCAGCAGAATTGCGAAAAATTTTTTGCCTTCACAACCATTTCTTGTCTTCAAACTCCCATATCTCGCGAACGGATTGACCTAACCCAAAAACTCCTATTGCATCTGAAAGTAGAAACTCGCCCGATTACAACGGTATGTGTATTTTTTCCCTAGGCCATTCTGGTTAAGCGTTTGAACCAGCAGAATTGCGAAAAATTTTTTGCCTTCTCAACCATTTCTTGGCTTCAAACTCCAATATCTCGCGAACGGATTGACCTAACCCAAAAATTCCTATTGCATCTGAAAGTAGAAACTCGCCCGATTACAACGGTGTGTGTATTTTTTCCCTAGGCCATTCTGGTTAAGCGTTTGGAGCAGCAGAATTGCGACAAATTTTTTGCCTTCACAACCATTTCTTGTCTTCAAACTCCCACATCTCGCGAACGGATTGACCTAACCCAAAAATTCCTGTTGCGTCTGAAAGTAGAAACTCGCCCGGTTACAACGGTATGTGTACTTTTTCCCTAGGCCATTCTGGTTAAGCGTTTGGAGCAGCAGAATTGCGAAAAATTTGTTGTCTTCTCAACCATTTCTTAGCTTCAAACTCCCATATCTCGCGAACGGATTGACGTAACCCAAAAATTCCTGTTGCATCTGAAAGTAGAAACTCGCACGATTACAACGGTATGTGTATTTTTTCCCTAGGCCATTCTGGTTAAACGTTTGGAGCAGCAGAAGTGCGAAAAATTTGTTGTCTTCACAACCATTTCTTAGCTTCAAACTCCCATATCTCGCGAACGGATTGACGTAACCCAAAAATTCCTGTTGCATCTGAAAGTAGAAAATCGCCCGATTACAACGGTATGTGTATTTTTTCCCTAGGCCATTCTGGTTAAGCGACTGGAGCAGCAGAATTGCGAAAAATTTTTTGCCTTCACAACCATTTCTTGTCTTCAAACTCCCATATCTCGCGAACGGATTGACCTAACCCAAAAACTCCTATTGCATCTGAAAGTAGAAACTCGCCCGATTACAACGGTATGTGTATTTTTTCCCTAGGCCATTCTGGTTAAGCGTTTGAACCAGCAGAATTGCGAAAAATTTTTTGCCTTCTCAACCATTTCTTGGCTTCAAACTCCAATATCTCGCGAACGGATTGACCTAACCCAAAAATTCCTATTGCATCTGAAAGTAGAAACTCGCCCGATTACAACGGTGTGTGTATTTTTTCCCTAGGCCATTCTGGTTAAGCGTTTGGAGCAGCAGAATTGCGACAAATTTTTTGCCTTCACAACCATTTCTTGTCTTCAAACTCCCATATCTCGCGAACGGATTGACCTAACCCAAAAATTCCTGTTGCGTCTGAAAGTAGAAACTCGCCCGGTTACAACGGTATGTGTACTTTTTCCCTAGGCCATTCTGGTTAAGCGTTGGAGCAGCAGAATTGCGAAAAATTTGTTGCCTTCTCAACCATTTCTTGGCTTCAAAGTCCCATATCTCGCGAACGGATTGACGTAACCCAAAATTTCCTATTGCATCTGAAAGTAGAAACTCGCCCGGTTACAACGGTATGTGTATTTTTTCCCTAGGCCATTGTGGATAAGCGTTTGGAGCAGCAGAATTGCGAAAAATTTGTTGCCTTCTCAACCATTTCTTGGCTTCAAAGTCCCATATCTCGCGAACGGATTGACGTAACACAAAATTTCCTATTGCATCTGAAAGTAGAAACTCCCCCGATGACAACGGTATGTGTATTTTTTCCCTAGGCCATTCTGGTTAAACGTTTGGAGCAGCAGAAGTGCGAAAAATTTTTTGCCTTCACAAGCATTTCTTGTCTTCAAACTCCCATATCTCGCGAACGGATTGACCTAACCCAAAAATTCCTATTGCATCTGAAAGTAGAAACTCGCCCGATTACAACGGTTTTTGTATTTTTTCCCTTGGCCATTCTGGTTAAGCGTTTGGAGCAGCAGAATTGCGAAAAATTTCTTGCCTTCTCAACCATTTCTTGGCTTCAAACTCCCATATCTCGCGAACGGATTGACCTAACCCAAAAATTCCTATGGCATCTGAAAGTAGAAACTCACCCGATTACAACGGTATGTGTATTTTTTCCCTAGGCCATTCTGGTGAAGCGTTTGGAGCAGCAGAAGTGCGAAAAATTTGTTGTCTTCTCAACCATTTCTTAGCTTCAAACTCCCATATCTCGCGAACGGATTGACGTAACCCAAAAATTCCTGTTGCATCTGAAAGTAGAAACTCGCACGATTACAACGGTATGTGTATTTTTTCCCTAGGCCATTCTGGTTAAGCATTTGGAGCAGCAGAATTGTGAAAAATTTTTTGCCTTCTCTACCATTTCTGGGCTTCAAACTCCCATATCTTGCGAACGGCTTGACCTAACCCAAAAATTCCTATTGCATCTGAAAGTAGAAACTCGCCCGATTACAAGGGTATGTGTATTTTTTCCCTAGGCCATTCTGGTTAAGCGTTTGAAGCAGCAGAATTGCGAAAAATTTTTTGCCTTCTCAACCATTTCTTGGCTTCAAACTCCAATATCTCGCGGACGGATTGACCTAACCCAAAAATTCCTATTGCATCTGAAAGTAGAAACTCGCCCGATTACAACGGTATGTGTATTTTTTCCCTAGGCCATTCTGGTTAAGCGTTTGGAGCAGCAGAATTGCGAAAAATTTGTTGCCTTCTCAACCATTTCTTGGCTTCAAAGTCCCATATCTCGCGAACGGATTGACGTAACCCAAAATTTCCTATTGCATCTGAAAGTAGAAACTCCCCCGATGACAACGGTATGTGTATTTTTTCCCTAGGCCATTCTGGTTAAACGTTTGGAGCAGCAGAAGTGCGAAAAATTTTTTGCCTTCACAACCATTTCTTGTCTTCAAACTCCCATATCTCGCGAACGGATTGACCTAACCCAAAAATTCCTATTGCATCTGAAAGTAGAAACTCGCCCGATTACAACGGTTTTTGTATTTTTTCCCTTGGCCATTCTGGTTAAGCGTTTGGAGCAGCAGAATTGCGAAAAATTTCTTGCCTTCTCTACCATTTCTTGGCTTCAAACTCCCATATCTCGCGAACGGATTGACCTAACCCAAAAATTCCTATGGCATCTGAAAGTAGAAACTCACCCGATTACAACGGTATGTGTATTTTTTCCCTAGGCCATTCTGGTGAAGCGTTTGGAGCAGCAGAAGTGTGAAAAATTTGTTGTCTTCTCAACCATTTCTTAGCTTCAAACTCCCATATCTCGCGAACGGATTGACGTAACCCAAAAATTCCTGTTGCATCTGAAAGTAGAAACTCGCACGATTACAACGGTATGTGTATTTTTTCCCTAGGCCATTCTGGTTAAGCGTTTGGAGCAGCAGAAGTGCGAAAAATTTGTTGTCTTCTCAACCATTTCTTAGCTTCAAACTCCCATATCTCGCGAACGGATTGACGTAACCCAAAAATTCCTGTTGCATCTGAAAGTAGAAACTCGCACGATTACAACGGTATGTGTATTTTTTCCCTAGGCCATTCTGGTTAAGCATTTGGAGCAGCAGAAGTGCGAAAAATTTGTTGCCTTCTCAACCATTTCTTAGCTTCAAACTCCCATATCTCGCGAACGGATTGACGTAACCCAAAAATTCCTGTTGCATCTGAAAGTAGAAACTCGCCCGATTACAACGGTATGTGTATTTTTTCCCTAGGCCATTCTGGTTAAGCGTTTGGAGCAGCAGAAGTGCGAAAAATTTGTTGTCTTCTCAATCATTTCTTAGCTTCAAACTCCCATATCTCGCGAACGGATTGACGTAACCCAAAAATTCCTGTTGCATCTGAAAGTAGAATCTCGCCCGATTACAACGGTATGTGTATTTTTTCCCTAGGCCATTCTGGTTAAGCGTTTGAAGCAGCAGAATTGCGAAAAATTGTTTGCCTTCTCAACCATTTCTTGGCTTCAAACTCCAATATCTCGCGAACGGATTGACCTAACACAAAAATTCCTATTGCATCTGAAAGTAGAAACTCGCCCGATTACAACGGTATGTGTATTTTTTCCCTAGGCCATTCTGGTTAAGCGTTTGGAGCAGCAGAATTGAGAAAAATTTTTTGCCTTCTCTACCATTTCTTGGCTTCAAACTCCCATATCTTGCGAACGGCTTGACCTAACCCAAAAATTCCTATTGCATCTGAAAGTAGAAACTCGCCCGATTACAAGGGTATGTGTATTTTTTCCCTAGGCCATTCTGGTTAAGCGTTTGGAGCAGCAGAATTGCGAAAAATTTTTTGCCTTCTCAACCATTTCGTGTCTTCAAACTCCCATATCTCACGAACGGATTGACCTAACCCAAAAATTGCTATTGCATCTGAAAGTAGAAACTCGCCCGATTACAACGGTTTTTGTATTTTTTCCCTAGGCCATTCTGGTTAAGCGTTTGGAGCAGCAGAATTGCGAAAAATTTTTTGCCTTCTCAACCATTTCTTGGCTTCAAACTCCCATATCTCGCGAACGGATTGACGTAACCCAAAAATTCCTGTTGCATCTGAAAGTAGAAACTCGCCCGATTACAACGGTATGTGTACTTTTTCCCTAGGCCATTCTGGTTAAGCGTTTGGAGCAGCAGAATTGCGAAAAATTTGTTGCCTTCTCAACCATTTCTTGGCTTCAAAGTCCCATATCTCGCGAACGGATTGACGTAACCCAAAATTTCCTATTGCATCTGAAAGTAGAAACTCGCCCGGTTACAACGGTATGTGTATTTTTTCCCTAGGCCATTCTGGTTAAGCGTTCGGAGCAGCAGAATTGCGAAAAATTTGTTGCCTTCTCAACCATTTCTTGGCTTCAAAGTCCCATATCTCGCGAACGGATTGACGTAACCCAAAATTTCCTATTGCATCTGAAAGTAGAAACTCCCCCGATGACAACGGTATGTGTATTTTTTCCCTAGGCCATTCTGGTTAAACGTTTGGAGCAGCAGAAGTGCGAAAAATTTTTTGCCTTCACAACCATTTCTTGTCTTCAAACTCCCATATCTCGCGAACGGATTGACCTAACCCAAAAATTCCTATTGCATCTGAAAGTAGAAACTCGCCCGATTACAACGGTTTTTGTATTTTTTCCCTTGGCCATTCTGGTTAAGCGTTTGGAGCAGCAGAATTGCGAAAAATTTCTTGCCTTCTCAACCATTTCTTGGCTTCAAACTCCCATATCTCGCGAACGGATTGACCTAACCCAAAAATTCCTATGGCATCTGAAAGTAGATACTCACCCGATTACAACGGTATGTGTATTTTTTCCCTAGGCCATTCTGGTGAAGCGTTTGGAGCAGCAGAAGTGCGAAAAATTTGTTGTCTTCTCAACCATTTCTTAGCTTCAAACTCCCATATCTCGCGAACGGATTGACGTAACCCAAAAATTCCTGTTGCATCTGAAAGTAGAAACCCGCACGATTACAACGGTATGTGTATTTTTTCCCTAGGCCATTCTGGTTAAGCATTTGGAGCAGCAGAAGTGCGAAAAATTTGTAGCCTTCTCAACCATTTCTTAGCTTCAAACTCCCATATCTCGCGAACGGATTGACGTAACCCAAAAATTCCTGTTGCATCTGAAAGTAGAAACTCGCCCGATTACAACGGTATGTGTATTTTTTCCCTAGGCCATTCTGGTTAAGCGTTTGGAGCAGCAGAAGTGCGAAAAATTTGTTGTCTTCTCAATCATTTCTTAGCTTCAAACTCCCATATCTCGCGAACGGATTGACGTAACCCAAAAATTCCTGTTGCATCTGAAAGTAGAATCTCGCCCGATTACAACGGTATGTGTATTTTTTCCCTAGGCCATTCTGGTTAAGCGTTTGGAGCAGCAGAATTGCGAAAAATTTTTTGCCTTCTCAACCATTTCTTGTCTTCAAACTCCCATATCTCGCGAACGGATTGACCTAACCCAAAAATTCCTATTGCATCTGAAAGTAGAAACTCGCCCGATTACAACGGTATGTGTATTTTTTCCCTAGGCCATTCTGGTTAAGCGTTTGAAGCAGCAGAATTGCGAAAAATTGTTTGCCTTCTCAACCATTTCTTGGCTTCAAACTCCAATATCTCGCGAACGGATTGACCTAACCCAAAAATTCCTATTGCATCTGAAAGTAGAAACTCGCCCGATTACAACGGTATGTGTATTTTTTCCCTAGGCCATTCTGGTTAAGCGTTTGGAGCAGCAGAATTGTGAAAAATTTTTTGCCTTCTCTACCATTTCTTGGCTTCAAACTCCCATATCTTGCGAACGGCTTGACCTAACTCAAAAATTCCTATTGCATCTGAAAGTAGAAACTCGCCCGATTACAAGGGTATGTGTATTTTTTCCCTAGGCCATTCTGGTTAAGCGTTTGGAGCAGCAGAATTGCGAAAAATTTTTTGCCTTCTCAACCATTTCGTGTCTTCAAACTCCCATATCTCGCGAACGGATTGACCTAACCCAAAAATTGCTATTGCATCTGAAAGTAGAAACTCGCCCGATTACAACGGTTTTTGTATTTTTTCCCTAGGCCATTCTGGTTAAGCGTTTGGAGCAGCAGAATTGCGAAAAATTTTTTGCCTTCTCAACCATTTCTTGGCTTCAAACTCCCATATCTCGCGAACGGATTGACGTAACCCAAAAATTCCTGTTGCATCTGAAAGTAGAAACTCGCCCGATTACAACGGTATGTGTATTTTTTCCCTAGGCCATTCTGGTTAAGCGTTTGGAGCAGCAGAAGTGCGAAAAATTTGTTGTCTTCTCAACCATTTCTTAGCTTCAAACTCCCATATCTCGCGAACGGATTGACGTAACCCAAAAATTCCTGTTGCATCTGAAAGTAGAAACTCGCCCGATTACAACGGTATGTGTACTTTTTCCCTAGGCCATTCTGGTTAAGCGTTTGGAGCAGCAGAATTGCGAAAAATTTGTTGCCTTCTCAACCATTTCTTGGCTTCAAAGTCCCATATCTCGCGAACGGATTGACGTAACCCAAAATTTCCTATTGCATCTGAAAGTAGAAACTCGCCCGGTTACAACGGTATGTGTATTTTTTCCCTAGGCCATTCTGGTTAAGCGTTTGGAGCAGCAGAATTGCGAAAAATTTGTTGCCTTCTCAACCATTTCTTGGCTTCAAAGTCCCATATCTCGCGAACGGATTGACGTAACCCAAAATTTCCTATTGCATCTGAAAGTAGAAACTCCCCCGATGACAACGGTATGTGTATTTTTTCCCTAGGCCATTCTGGTTAAACGTTTGGAGCAGCAGAAGTGCGAAAAATTTTTTGCCTTCACAACCATTTCTTGTCTTCAAACTCCCATATCTCGCGAACGGATTGACCTAACCCAAAAATTCCTATTGCATCTGAAAGTAGAAACTCGCCCGATTACAACGGTTTTTGTATTTTTTCCCTTGGCCATTCTGGTTAAGCGTTTGGAGCAGCAGAATTGCGAAAAATTTCTTGCCTTCTCAACCATTTCTTGGCTTCAAACTCCCATATCTCGCGAACGGATTGACCTAACCCAAAAATTCCTATGGCATCTGAAAGTAGAAACTCACCCGATTACAACGGTATGTGTATTTTTTCCCTAGGCCATTCTGGTGAAGCGTTTGGAGCAGCAGAAGTGCGAAAAATTTGTTGTCTTCTCAACCATTTCTTAGCTTCAAACTCCCATATCTCGCGAACGGATTGACGTAACCCAAAAATTCCTGTTGCATCTGAAAGTAGAAACTCGCACGATTACAACGGTATGTGTATTTTTTCCCTAGGCCATTCTGGTTAAGCATTTGGAGCAGCAGAAGTGCGAAAAATTTGTTGTCTTCTCAACCATTTCTTGGCTTCAAACTCCAATATCTTGCGAACGGCTTGACCTAACCCAAAAATTCCTATTGCATCTGAAAGTAGAAACTCGCCCGATTACAAGGGTATGTGTATTTTTTCCCTAGGCCATTCTGGTTAAGCGTTTGAAGCAGCAGAATTGCGAAAAATTTTTTGCCTTCTCAACCATTTTTTGGCTTCAAACTCCAATATCTCGCGGACGGATTGACCTAACCCAAAAATTCCTATTGCATCTGAAAGTAGAAACTCGCCCGATTACAACGGTATGTGTATTTTTTCCCTAGGCCATTCTGGTTAAGCGTTTGGAGCAGCAGAATTGCGAAAAATTTGTTGCCTTCTCAACCATTTCTTGGCTTCAAAGTCCCATATCTCGCGAACGGATTGACGTAACCCAAAATTTCCTATTGCATCTGAAAGTAGAAACTCCCCCGATGACAACGGTATGTGTATTTTTTCCCTAGGCCATTCTGGTTAAACGTTTGGAGCAGCAGAAGTGCGAAAAATTTTTTGCCTTCACAACCATTTCTTGTCTTCAAACTCCCATATCTCGCGAACGGATTGACCTAACCCAAAAATTCCTATTGCATCTGAAAGTAGAAACTCGCCCGATTACAACGGTTTTTGTATTTTTTCCCTTGGCCATTCTGGTTAAGCGTTTGGAGCAGCAGAATTGCGAAAAATTTCTTGCCTTCTCTACCATTTCTTGGCTTCAAACTCCCATATCTCGCGAACGGATTGACCTAACCCAAAAATTCCTATGGCATCTGAAAGTAGAAACTCACCCGATTACAACGGTATGTGTATTTTTTCCCTAGGCCATTCTGGTGAAGCGTTTGGAGCAGCAGAAGTGCGAAAAATTTGTTGTCTTCTCAACCATTTCTTAGCTTCAAACTCCCATATCTCGCGAACGGATTGACGTAACCCAAAAATTCCTGTTGCATCTGAAAGTAGAAACTCGCACGATTACAACGGTATGTGTATTTTTTCCCTAGGCCATTCTGGTTAAGCATTTGGAGCAGCAGAAGTGCGAAAAATTTGTTGTCTTCTCAACCATTTCTTGGCTTCAAACTCCAATATCTCGCGAACGGATTGACCTAACCCAAAAATTCCTATTGCATCTGAAAGTAGAAACTCGCCCGATTACAACGGTATGTGTATTTTTTCCCTAGGCCATTCTGGTTAAGCGTTTGGAGCAGCAGAATTGTGAAAAATTTTTTGCCTTCTCTACCATTTCTGGGCTTCAAACTCCCATATCTTGCGAACGGCTTGACCTAACCCAAAAATTCCTATTGCATCTGAAAGTAGAAACTCGCCCGATTACAAGGGTATGTGTATTTTTTCCCTAGGCCATTCTGGTTAAGCGTTTGAAGCAGCAGAATTGCGAAAAATTTTTTGCCTTCTCAACCATTTCTTGGCTTCAAACTCCAATATCTCGCGGACGGATTGACCTAACCCAAAAATTCCTATTGCATCTGAAAGTAGAAACCCGCCCGATTACAACGGTATGTGTATTTTTTCCCTAGGCCATTCTGGTTAAGCGTTTGGAGCAGCAGAATTGCGAAAAATTTTTTGCCTTCTCAACCATTTCTTGTGTTCAAACTCCCATATCTCGCGAACGGATTGACATAACCCAAAAATTCCTATTGCATCTGAAAGTAGAAACTCGCCCGATTACAACGGTATGTGTATTTTTTCCCTAGGCCATTCTGGTTAAGCGTTTGGAGCAGCAGAATTGCGAAAAATTTTTTGCCTTCTCAACCATTTCGTGTCTTCAAACTCCCATATCTCGCGAATGGATTGACCTAACCCAAAAATTCCTATTGCATCTGAAAGTAGAAACTCGCCCGATTACAACGGTTTTTGTATTTTTTCCCTAGGCCATTCTGGTTAAGCGTTTGGAGCAGCAGAATTGCGAAAAATTTTTTGCCTTCTCAACCATTTCTTGGCTTCAAACTCCAATATCTCGCGAACGGATTGACCTAACCCAAAAATTCCTATTGCATCTGAAAGTAGAAACTCGCCCGATTACAACGGTATGTGTATTTTTTCCCTAGGCCATTCTGGTTAAGCGTTAGGAGCAGCAGATTTGTGAAAAATTTTTTGCCTTCTCTACCATTTCTTGGCTTCAAACTCCCATATCTCGCGAACGGATTGACCTAACCCAAAAATTCCTATGGCGTCTGAAAGTAGAAACTCGCCCGATTACAACGGTATGTGTATTTTTTCCCTAGGCCATTCTGGTTGAGCGTTTGGAGCAGCAGAATTGTGAAAAATTTTTTGCCTTCTCTAGCATTTCTTGGCTTCAAACTCCCATATCTCGCGAACGGCTTGACCTAACCCAAAAATTCCTATTGCATCTGAAAGTAGAAACTCGCCCGATTACAACGGTATGTGTATTTTTTCCCTAGGCCATTCTGGTTAAGCGTTTGGAGCAGCAGAATTGCGAAAAATTTTTGCCTCCTCAACCATTTCTTGGCTTCAAACTCCAATATCTCGCGAACGGATTGACCTAACCCAAAAATTCCTATTGCATCTGAAAGTAGAAACTCGCCCGATTACAACGGTATGTGTATTTTTTCCCTAGGCCATTCTGGTTAAGCGTTAGGAGCAGCAGAATTGTGAAAAATTTTTTGCCTTCTCTACCATTTCTTGGCTTCAAACTCCCATATCTCGCGAACGGATTGACCTAACCCAAAAATTCCTATTGCATCTGAAAGTAGAAACTCGCCCGATTACAACGGTATGTGTATTTTTTCCCTAGGCCATTCTGGTTAAGCGTTTGGAGCAGCAGAATTGCGAAAAATTTTTTGCCTCCTCAACCATTTCTTGGCTTCAAACTCCAATATCTCGCGAACGGATTGACCTAACCCAAAAATTCCTATTGCATCTGAAAGTAGAAACTCGCCCGATTACAACGGTTTTTGTATTTTTTCCCTAGGCCATTCTGGTTAAGCGTTTGGAGCAGCAGAATTGCGAAAAATTTTTTGCCTTCTCAACCATTTCTTGGCTTCAAAGTCCCATATCTCGCGAACGGATTGACCTAACCCAAAATTTCCTATTGCATCGGAAATTAGAAACTCGCCCGATTACAACGGTATGTGTATTTTTTCCCTAGGCCATTCTGGTTAAGCGTTTGGAGCAGCAGAAGTGCGAAAAATTTGTTGTCTTCTCAACCATTTCTTAGCTTCAAACTCCCATATCGCGCGAACGGATTGACGTAACCCAAAAATTCCTGTTGCATCAGAAAGTAGAAGCTCGCCCGATTACAACGGTATGTGTATTTTTTCCCTAGGCCATTCTGGTTAAGCGTTTGGAGCAGCAGAATTGCGAAAAATTGTTTGCCTTCTCAACCATTTCTTGTCTTCAAACTCCCATATCTCGCGAACGGATTCACCTAACCCAAAAATTCCTATTGCATCTGAAAGTAGAAACTCGCCCGATTACAACGGTATGTGTATTTTTCCCCTAGGCCATTCTGGTTAAGCGTTTGAAGCAGCAGAATTGCGAAAAATTTTTTGCCTTCTCTACCATTTCTTGGCTTCAAACTCCCATATCTCGCGAACGGCTTGACCTGACCCAAAAATTCCTATTGCATCTGAAAGTAGAAACTCGCCCGATTACAACGGTATGTGTATTTTTTCCCTAGGCCATTCTGGTTAAGCGTTTGGAGCAGCAGAATTGCGAAAAATTTTTTGCCTTCTCAACCATTTCGTGTCTTCAAACTCCCATATCTCGCGAACGGATTGACCTAACCCAAAAATTCCTATTGCATCTGAAAGTAGAAACTCGCCCGATTACAACGGTTTTTGTATTTTTTCCCTAGGCCATTCTGGTTAAGCGTTTGGAGCAGCAGAATTGCGAAAAATTTTTTGCCTTGTCAACCATTTCTTGGCTTCAAAGTCCCATATCTCGCGAACGGATTGACCTAACCCAAAAATTCCTATTGCATCGGAAAGTAGAAACTCGCCCGATTACAACGGTATGTGTATTTTTTCCCTTGGCCATTCTGGTTAAGCGTTTGGAGCAGCAGAATTGCGAAAAATTTCTTGCCTTCTCAACCATTTCTTGGCTTCAAACTCCCATATCTCGCGAACGGATTGACCTAACCCAAAAATTCCAATGGCATCTGAAAGTAGAAACTCACCCGATTACAACGGTATGTGTATTTTTTCCCTAGGCCATTCTGGTTAAGCGTTTGGAGCAGCAGAAGTGCGAAAAATTTGTTGTCTTCTCAACCATTTCTTAGCTTCAAACTCCCATATCTCGCGAACGGATTGACGTAACCCAAAAATTCCTGTTGCATCTGAAAGTAGAAACTCGCACGATTACAAGGGTATGTGTATTTTTTCCCTAGGCCATTCTGGTTAAGCGTTTGGAGCAGCAGAAGTGCGAAAAATTTGTTGTCTTCTCAACCATTTCTTAGCTTCAAACTCCCATATCTCGCGAACGGATTGACGTAACCCAAAAATTCCTGTTGCATCTGAAAGTAGAAACTCGCCCGATTACAACGGTATGTGTATTTTTTCCCTAGGCCATTCTGGTTAAGCGTTTGGAGCAGCAGAAGTGCGAAAAATTTGTTGTCTTCTCAACCATTTCTTAGCTTCAAACTCCCATATCTCGCGAACGGATTGACGTAACCCAAAAATTCCTGTTGCATCTGAAAGTAGAAACTCGCCCGATTACAACGGTATGTGTATTTTTTCCCTAGGCCATTCTGGTTAAGCGTTTGGAGCAGCAGAATTGCGAAAAATTGTTTGCCTTCTCAACCATTTCGTGTCTTCAAACTCCCATATCTCGCGAACGGATTGACCTAACCCAAAAATTCCTATTGCATCTGAAAGTAGAAACTCGCCCGATTACAACGGTTTTTGTATTTTTTCCCTAGGCCATTCTGGTTAAGCGTTTGGAGCAGCAGAATTGCGAAAAATTTTTTGCCTTCTCAACCATTTCTTGGCTTCAAAGTCCCATATCTCGCGAACGGATTGACCTAACCCAAAAATTCCTATTGCATCGGAAAGTAGAAACTCGCCCGATTACAACGGTATGTGTATTTTTTCCCTTGGCCATTCTGGTTAAGCGTTTGGAGCAGCAGAATTGCGAAAAATTTCTTGCCTTCTCAACCATTTCTTGGCTTCAAACTCCCATATCTCGCGAACGGATTGACCTAACCCAAAAATTCCAATGGCATCTGAAAGTAGAAACTCACCCGATTACAACGGTATGTGTATTTTTTCCCTAGGCCATTCTGGTTAAGCGTTTGGAGCAGCAGAAGTGCGAAAAATTTGTTGTCTTCTCAACCATTTCTTAGCTTCAAACTCCCATATCTCGCGAACGGATTGACGTAACCCAAAAATTCCTGTTGCATCTGAAAGTAGAAACTCGCACGATTACAAGGGTATGTGTATTTTTTCCCTAGGCCATTCTGGTTAAGCGTTTGGAGCAGCAGAAGTGCGAAAAATTTGTTGTCTTCTCAACCATTTCTTAGCTTCAAACTCCCATATCTCGCGAACGGATTGACGTAACCCAAAAATTCCTGTTGCATCTGAAAGTAGAAACTCGCCCGATTACAACGGTATGTGTATTTTTTCCCTAGGCCATTCTGGTTAAGCGTTTGGAGCAGCAGAAGTGCGAAAAATTTGTTGTCTTCTCAACCATTTCTTAGCTTCAAACTCCCATATCTCGCGAACGGATTGACGTAACCCAAAAATTCCTGTTGCATCTGAAAGTAGAAACTCGCCCGATTACAACGGTATGTGTATTTTTTCCCTAGGCCATTCTGGTTAAGCGTTTGGAGCAGCAGAATTGCGAAAAATTATTTCCCTTCACAACCATTTCTTGTCTTCAAACTCCCATATCTCGCGAACGGATTGACCTAACCCAAAAATTCCTATTGCATCTGAAAGTAGAAAGTCGCCCGATTACAGCGGTATTTGTATTTTTCCCCTAGGCCGTTCTGGTTAAGCGTTTGGAGCAGCAGAATTGCGAAAAATTTTTTGCCATCTCAACCATTTCTTGGCTTCAAAGTCCCATATCTCGCGAACGGATTGACCTAACCCAAAAATTCCTATTGCATTTGAAAGTAGAAACTCGCCCGATTACAACGGTATGTGTATTTTTTCCCTAGGCCATTCTGGTTAAGCGTTTGGAGCAGCAGAAGTGCGAAAAATTTGTTGTCTTCTCAACCATTTCTTAGTTTCAAACTCCCGTATCTCGCGAACGGATTGACGTAACCCAAAAATTCCTGTTGCATCTGAAAGTAGAAACTCGCCCGATTACAACGGTATGTGTATTTTTTCCCTAGGCCATTCTGGTTAGGCGTTTGAAGCAGCAGAATTGCGAAAAATTTCTTGCCTTCTCAACCATTTCTTGGCTTCAAACTCCCATATCTCGCGAACGGATTGACCTAACCCAAAAATTCCAATGGCATCTGAAAGTAGAAACTCACCCGATTACAACGGTATGTGTATTTTTTCCCTAGGCCATTCTGGTTAAGCGTTTGGAGCAGCAGAAGTGCGAAAAATTTGTTGTCTTCTCAACCATTTCTTAGCTTCAAACTCCCATATCTCGCGAACGGATTGACGTAACCCAAAAATTCCTGTTGCATCTGAAAGTAGAAACTCGCCCGATTACAACGGTATGTGTATTTTTTCCCTAGGCCATTCTGGTTAAGCGTTTGGAGCAGCAGAAGTGCGAAAAATTTGTTGTCTTCTCAACCATTTCTTAGTTTCAAACTCCCGTATCTCGCGAACGGATTGACGTAACCCAAAAATTCCTGTTGCATCTGAAAGTAGAAACTCGCCCGATTACAACGGTATGTGTATTTTTTCCCTAGGCCATTCTGGTTAAGCGTTTGAAGCAGCAGAATTGCGAAAAATTTTTTGCCTTCTCAACCATTTCTTGGCTTCAAACTCCAAAATCTCGCGAACGGATTGACCTAACCCAAAAATTCCTATTGCATCTGAAAGTAGAAACTCGCCCGATTACAGCGGTATTTGTATTTTTTCCCTAGGCCGTTCTGGTTAAGCGTTTGGAGCAGCAGAATTGCGAAAAATTTTTTGCCATCTCAACCATTTCTTGGCTTCAAAGTCCCATATCTCGCGAACGGATTGACCTAACCCAAAAATTCCTATTGCATTTGAAAGTAGAAACTCGCCCGATTACAACGGTATGTGTATTTTTTCCCTAGGCCATTCTGGTTAAGCGTTTGGAGCAGCAGAAGTGCGAAAAATTTGTTGTCTTCTCAACCATTTCTTAGTTTCAAACTCCCGTATCTCGCGAACGGATTGACGTAACCCAAAAATTCCTGTTGCATCTGAAAGTAGAAACTCGCCCGATTACAAAGGTATGTGTATTTTTTCCCTAGGCCATTCTGGTTAAGCGTTTGGAGCAGCAGAATTGCGAAAAATTTTTTGCCTTCTCAACCATTTCTTGGCTTCAAACTCCCATATCTCGCGAACGGATTGACCTAACCCACAAATTCCTATTGCATCGGAAAGTAGAAACTCGCCCGATTACAACGGTATGTGTATTTTTTCCCTAGGCCATTCTGGTTAGGCGTTTGGAGCAGCAGAATTGCGACAAATTTTTTGCCTTCACAACCATTTCTTGTCTTCAAACTCCCATATCTCGCGAACGGATTGACCTAACCCAAAAATTCCTATTGCATCTGAAAGTAGAAACTCGCCCGATTACAACGGTTTTTGTATTTTTTCCCTAGGCCATTCTGGTTAAGCGTTTGGAGCAGCAGAATTGCGAAAAATTTTCTGCCTTCTCAACCATTTCTTGGCTTCAAAGTCCCATATCTCGCGAACGGATTGACCTAACCCAAAAATTCCTATTGCATCGGAAAGTAGAAACTCGCCCGATTACAACGGTATGTGTATTTTTTCCCTTGGCCATTCTGGTTAAGCGTTTGGAGCAGCAGAATTGCGAAAAATTTCTTGCCTTCTCAACCATTTCTTGGCTTCAAACTCCCATATCTCGCGAACGGATTGACCTAACCCAAAAATTCCAATGGCATCTGAAAGTAGAAACTCACCCGATTACAACGGTATGTGTATTTTTTCCCTAGGCCATTCTGGTTAAGCGTTTGGAGCAGCAGAAGTGCGAAAAATTTGTTGTCTTCTCAACCATTTCTTAGCTTCAAACTCCCATATCTCGCGAACGGATTGACGTAACCCAAAAATTCCTGTTGCATCTGAAAGTAGAAACTCGCCCGATTACAACGGTATGTGTATTTTTTCCCTAGGCCATTCTGGTTAAGCGTTTGGAGCAGCAGAAGTGCGAAAAATTTGTTGTCTTCTCAACCATTTCTTAGTTTCAAACTCCCGTATCTCGCGAACGGATTGACGTAACCCAAAAATTCCTGTTGCATCTGAAAGTAGAAACTCGCCCGATTACAACGGTATGTGTATTTTTTCCCTAGGCCATTCTGGTTAAGCGTTTGGAGCAGCAGAAGTGCGAAAAATTTGTTGTCTTCTCAACCATTTCTTAGCTTCAAACTCCCATATCTCGCGAACGGATTGACGTAACCCAAAAATTCCTGTTGCATCTGAAAGTAGAAACTCGCACGATTACAAGGGTATGTGTATTTTTTCCCTAGGCCATTCTGGTTAAGCGTTTGGAGCAGCAGAAGTGCGAAAAATTTGTTGTCTTCTCAACCATTTCTTAGCTTCAAACTCCCATATCTCGCGAACGGATTGACGTAACCCAAAAATTCCTGTTGCATCTGAAAGTAGAAACTCGCCCGATTACAACGGTATGTGTATTTTTTCCCTAGGCCATTCTGGTTAAGCGTTTGGAGCAGCAGAAGTGCGAAAAATTTGTTGTCTTCTCAACCATTTCTTAGCTTCAAACTCCCATATCTCGCGAACGGATTGACGTAACCCAAAAATTCCTGTTGCATCTGAAAGTAGAAACTCGCCCGATTACAACGGTATGTGTATTTTTTCCCTAGGCCATTCTGGTTAAGCGTTTGGAGCAGCAGAATTGCGAAAAATTATTTCCCTTCACAACCATTTCTTGTCTTCAAACTCCCATATCTCGCGAACGGATTGACCTAACCCAAAAATTCCTATTGCATCTGAAAGTAGAAAGTCGCCCGATTACAGCGGTATTTGTATTTTTTCCCTAGGCCGTTCTGGTTAAGCGTTTGGAGCAGCAGAATTGCGAAAAATTTTTTGCCATCTCAACCATTTCTTGGCTTCAAAGTCCCATATCTCGCGAACGGATTGACCTAACCCAAAAATTCCTATTGCATTTGAAAGTAGAAACTCGCCCGATTACAACGGTATGTGTATTTTTCCCTAGGCCATTCTGGTTAAGCGTTTGGAGCAGCAGAAGTGCGAAAAATTTGTTGTCTTCTCAACCATTTCTTAGTTTCAAACTCCCGTATCTCGCGAACGGATTGACGTAACCCAAAAATTCCTGTTGCATCTGAAAGTAGAAACTCGCCCGATTACAACGGTATGTGTATTTTTTCCCTAGGCCATTCTGGTTAGGCGTTTGAAGCAGCAGAATTGCGAAAAATTTTTTGCCTTCTCAACCATTTCTTGGCTTCAAACTCCAACATCTCGCGAACGGATTGACCTAACCCAAAAATTCCTATTGCATCTGAAAGTAGAAACTCGCCCGATTACAACGGTATGTGTATTTTTTCCCTAGGCCATTCTGGTTAAGCGTTTGGAGCAGCAGAATTGTAAAAAATTTTTTGCCTTCTCTACCATTTCTTGGCTTCAAACTCCCATATCTCGCGAACGGCTTGACCTGACCCAAAAATTCCTATTGCATCTGAAAGTAGAAACTCGCCCGATTACAACGGTATGTGTATTTTTTCCCTAGGCCATTCTGGTTAAGCGTTTGGAGCAGCAGAATTGCGAAAAATTTTTTGCCTTCTCAACCATTTCGTGTCTTCAAACTCCCATATCTCGCGAACGGATTGACCTAACCCAAAAATTCCTATTGCATCTGAAAGTAGAAACTCGCCCGATTACAACGGTTTTTGTATTTTTTCCCTAGGCCATTCTGGTTAAGCGTTTGGAGCAGCAGAATTGCGAAAAATTTTTTGCCTTCTCAACCATTTCTTGGCTTCAAA
Source organism: Ptiloglossa arizonensis (assembly GCF_051014685.1). NCBI lineage: Eukaryota > Metazoa > Arthropoda > Insecta > Hymenoptera > Colletidae > Ptiloglossa > Ptiloglossa arizonensis. The sequence goes on from NW_027479101.1 coordinate 90,431, forward strand.
GTCCCATATCTCGCGAACGGATTGACCTAACCCAAAAATTCCTATTGCATCGGAAAGTAGAAACTCGCCCGATTACAACGGTATGTGTATTTTTTCCCTTGGCCATTCTGGTTAAGCGTTTGGAGCAGCAGAATTGCGAAAAATTTCTTGCCTTCTCAACCATTTCTTGGCTTCAAACTCCCATATCTCGCGAACGGATTGACCTAACCCAAAAATTCCAATGGCATCTGAAAGTAGAAACTCACCCGATTACAACGGTATGTGTATTTTTTCCCTAGGCCATTCTGGTTAAGCGTTTGGAGCAGCAGAAGTGCGAAAAATTTGTTGTCTTCTCAACCATTTCTTAGCTTCAAACTCCCATATCTCGCGAACGGATTGACGTAACCCAAAAATTCCTGTTGCATCTGAAAGTAGAAACTCGCCCGATTACAACGGTATGTGTATTTTTTCCCTAGGCCATTCTGGTTAAGCGTTTGGAGCAGCAGAAGTGCGAAAAATTTGTTGTCTTCTCAACCATTTCTTAGTTTCAAACTCCCGTATCTCGCGAACGGATTGACGTAACCCAAAAATTCCTGTTGCATCTGAAAGTAGAAACTCGCCCGATTACAACGGTATGTGTATTTTTTCCCTAGGCCATTCTGGTTAAGCGTTTGAAGCAGCAGAATTGCGAAAAATTTTTTGCCTTCTCAACCATTTCTTGGCTTCAAACTCCAAAATCTCGCGAACGGATTGACCTAACCCAAAAATTCCTATTGCATCTGAAAGTAGAAACTCGCCCGATTACAGCGGTATTTGTATTTTTTCCCTAGGCCGTTCTGGTTAAGCGTTTGGAGCAGCAGAATTGCGAAAAATTTTTTGCCATCTCAACCATTTCTTGGCTTCAAAGTCCCATATCTCGCGAACGGATTGACCTAACCCAAAAATTCCTATTGCATTTGAAAGTAGAAACTCGCCCGATTACAACGGTATGTGTATTTTTTCCCTAGGCCATTCTGGTTAAGCGTTTGGAGCAGCAGAAGTGCGAAAAATTTGTTGTCTTCTCAACCATTTCTTAGTTTCAAACTCCCGTATCTCGCGAACGGATTGACGTAACCCAAAAATTCCTGTTGCATCTGAAAGTAGAAACTCGCCCGATTACAACGGTATGTGTATTTTTTCCCTAGGCCATTCTGGTTAAGCGTTTGGAGCAGCAGAATTGCGAAAAATTTTTTGCCTTCTCAACCATTTCTTGGCTTCAAACTCCCATATCTCGCGAACGGATTGACCTAACCCAAAAATTCCTATTGCATTTGAAAGTAGAAACTCGCCCGGTTACAACGGTATGTGTACTTTTTCGCTAGGCCATTCTGGTTAAGCGTTTGGAGCAGCAGAATTGCGAAAAATTTTTTGCCTTCTCAACCATTTCGTGTCTTCAAACTCCCATATCTCGCGAACGGATTGACCTAACCCAAAAATTCCTATTGCATCTGAAAGTAGAAACTCGCCCGATTACAACGGTTTTTGTATTTTTTCCCTAGGCCATTCTGGTTAAGCGTTTGGAGCAGCAGAATTGCGAAAAATTTTTTGCCTTCTCAACCATTTCTTGGCTTCAAAGTCCCATATCTCGCGAACGGATTGACCTAACCCAAAAATTCCTATTGCATCGGAAAGTAGAAACTCGCCCGATTACAACGGTATGTGTATTTTTTCCCTTGGCCATTCTGGTTAAGCGTTTGGAGCAGCAGAATTGCGAAAAATTTCTTGCCTTCTCAACCATTTCTTGGCTTCAAACTCCCATATCTCGCGAACGGATTGACCTAACCCAAAAATTCCAATGGCATCTGAAAGTAGAAACTCACCCGATTACAACGGTATGTGTATTTTTTCCCTAGGCCATTCTGGTTAAGCGTTTGGAGCAGCAGAAGTGCGAAAAATTTGTTGTCTTCTCAACCATTTCTTAGCTTCAAACACCCATATCTCGCGAACGGATTGACGTAACCCAAAAATTCCTGTTGCATCTGAAAGTAGAAACTCGCCCGATTACAACGGTATGTGTATTTTTTCCCTAGGCCATTCTGGTTAAGCGTTTGGAGCAGCAGAAGTGCGAAAAATTTGTTGTCTTCTCAACCATTTCTTAGTTTCAAACTCCCGTATCTCGCGAACGGATTGACGTAACCCAAAAATTCCTGTTGCATCTGAAAGTAGAAACTCGCCCGATTACAACGGTATGTGTATTTTTTCCCTAGGCCATTCTGGTTAAGCGTTTGGAGCAGCAGAAGTGCGAAAAATTTGTTGTCTTCTCAACCATTTCTTAGTTTCAAACTCCCGTACCTCGCGAACGGATTGACGTAACCCAAAAATTCCTGTTGCATCTGAAAGTAGAAACTCGCCCGATTACAACGGTATGTGTATTTTTTCCCTAGGCCATTCTGGTTAAGCGTTTGGAGCAGCAGAATTGCGAAAAATTTTTTGCCTTCTCAACCATTTCTTGGCTTCAAACTCCCATATCTCGCGAACGGATTGACCTAACCCACAAATTCCTATTGCATCGGAAAGTAGAAACTCGCCCGATTACAACGGTATGTGTATTTTTTCCCTAGGCCATTCTGGTTAGGCGTTTGGAGCAGCAGAATTGCGACAAATTTTTTGCCTTCACAACCATTTCTTGTCTTCAAACTCCCATATCTCGCGAACGGATTGACCTAACCCAAAAATTCCTGTTGCGTCTGAAAGTAGAAACTCGCCCGGTTACAACGGTATGTGTACTTTTTCCCTAGGCCATTCTAGTTAAGCGTTTGGAGCAGCAGAATTGCGAAAAATTTGTTGCCTTCTCAACCATTTCTTGGCTTCAAAGTCCCATATCTCGCGAACGGATTGACGTAACCCTAAATTTCCTATTGCATCTGAAAGTAGAAACTCGCCCGGTTACAACGGTATGTGTATTTTTTCCCTAGGCCATTCTGGTTAAGCGTTTGGAGCAGCAGAATTGCGAAAAATTGGTTGTCTTCTCAACCATTTCTTAGCTTCAAACTCCCATATCTCGCGAACGGATTGACGTAACCCAAAAATTCCTGTTGCATCTGAAAGTAGAAACTCGCCCGATTACAACGGTATGTGTATTTTTTCCCTAGGCCATTCTGGTTAAGCGTTTGGAGCAGCAGAAGTGCGAAAAATTTGTTGTCTTCTCAACCATTTCTTAGTTTCAAACTCCCGTATCTCGCGAACGGATTGACGTAACCCAAAAATTCCTGTTGCATCTGAGAGTAGAAACTCGCCCGATTACAACGGTATGTGTATTTTTTCCCTAGGCCATTCTGGTTAAGCGTTTGGAGCAGCAGAATTGCGAAAAAATTTTTGCCTTCTCAACCATTTCGTGTCTTCAAACTCCCATATCTCGCGTACGGATTGACCTAACCCAAAAATTCCTATTGCATCTGAAAGTAGAAACTCGCCCGATTACAACGGCATTTGTATTTTTTCCCTAGGCCATTCTGGTTAAGCGTTTGGAGCAGCAGAATTGCGAAAAATTTTTTGCCTTCTCAACCATTTCTTGGCTTCAAAGTCCCATATCTCGCGAACGGATTGACCTAACCCAAAAATTCCTATTGCATTTGAAAGTAGAAACTCGCCCGATTACAACGGTATGTGTATTTTTCCCTAGGCCATTCTGGTTAAGCGTTTGGAGCAGCAGAAGTGCGAAAAATTTGTTGTCTTCTCAACCATTTCTTAGTTTCAAACTCCCGTATCTCGCGAACGGATTGACGTAACCCAAAAATTCCTGTTGCATCTGAAAGTAGAAACTCGCCCGATTACAACGGTATGTGTATTTTTTCCCTAGGCCATTCTGGTTAGGCGTTTGAAGCAGCAGAATTGCGAAAAATTTTTTGCCTTCTCAACCATTTCTTGGCTTCAAACTCCAACATCTCGCGAACGGATTGACCTAACCCAAAAATTCCTATTGCATCTGAAAGTAGAAACTCGCCCGATTACAACGGTATGTGTATTTTTTCCCTAGGCCATTCTGGTTAAGCGTTTGGAGCAGCAGAATTGTAAAAAATTTTTTGCCTTCTCTACCATTTCTTGGCTTCAAACTCCCATATCTCGCGAACGGCTTGACCTGACCCAAAAATTCCTATTGCATCTGAAAGTAGAAACTCGCCCGATTACAACGGTATGTGTATTTTTTCCCTAGGCCATTCTGGTTAAGCGTTTGGAGCAGCAGAATTGCGAAAAATTTTTTGCCTTCTCAACCATTTCGTGTCTTCAAACTCCCATATCTCGCGAACGGATTGACCTAACCCAAAAATTCCTATTGCATCTGAAAGTAGAAACTCGCCCGATTACAACGGTTTTTGTATTTTTTCCCTAGGCCATTCTGGTTAAGCGTTTGGAGCAGCAGAATTGCGAAAAATTTTTTGCCTTCTCAACCATTTCTTGGCTTCAAAGTCCCATATCTCGCGAACGGATTGACCTAACCCAAAAATTCCTATTGCATCGGAAAGTAGAAACTCGCCCGATTACAACGGTATGTGTATTTTTTCCCTTGGCCATTCTGGTTAAGCGTTTGGAGCAGCAGAATTGCGAAAAATTTCTTGCCTTCTCAACCATTTCTTGGCTTCAAACTCCCATATCTCGCGAACGGATTGACCTAACCCAAAAATTCCAATGGCATCTGAAAGTAGAAACTCACCCGATTACAACGGTATGTGTATTTTTTCCCTAGGCCATTCTGGTTAAGCGTTTGGAGCAGCAGAAGTGCGAAAAATTTGTTGTCTTCTCAACCATTTCTTAGCTTCAAACTCCCATATCTCGCGAACGGATTGACGTAACCCAAAAATTCCTGTTGCATCTGAAAGTAGAAACTCGCCCGATTACAACGGTATGTGTATTTTTTCCCTAGGCCATTCTGGTTAAGCGTTTGGAGCAGCAGAAGTGCGAAAAATTTGTTGTCTTCTCAACCATTTCTTAGTTTCAAACTCCCGTATCTCGCGAACGGATTGACGTAACCCAAAAATTCCTGTTGCATCTGAAAGTAGAAACTCGCCCGATTACAACGGTATGTGTATTTTTTCCCTAGGCCATTCTGGTTAAGCGTTTGAAGCAGCAGAATTGCGAAAAATTTTTTGCCTTCTCAACCATTTCTTGGCTTCAAACTCCAAAATCTCGCGAACGGATTGACCTAACCCAAAAATTCCTATTGCATCTGAAAGTAGAAACTCGCCCGATTACAGCGGTATTTGTATTTTTTCCCTAGGCCGTTCTGGTTAAGCGTTTGGAGCAGCAGAATTGCGAAAAATTTTTTGCCATCTCAACCATTTCTTGGCTTCAAAGTCCCATATCTCGCGAACGGATTGACCTAACCCAAAAATTCCTATTGCATTTGAAAGTAGAAACTCGCCCGATTACAACGGTATGTGTATTTTTTCCCTAGGCCATTCTGGTTAAGCGTTTGGAGCAGCAGAAGTGCGAAAAATTTGTTGTCTTCTCAACCATTTCTTAGTTTCAAACTCCCGTATCTCGCGAACGGATTGACGTAACCCAAAAATTCCTGTTGCATCTGAAAGTAGAAACTCGCCCGATTACAACGGTATGTGTATTTTTTCCCTAGGCCATTCTGGTTAAGCGTTTGGAGCAGCAGAATTGCGAAAAATTTTTTGCCTTCTCAACCATTTCTTGGCTTCAAACTCCCATATCTCGCGAACGGATTGACCTAACCCAAAAATTCCTATTGCATTTGAAAGTAGAAACTCGCCCGGTTACAACGGTATGTGTACTTTTTCCCTAGGCCATTCTGGTTAAGCGTTTGGAGCAGCAGAATTGCGAAAAATTTTTTGCCTTCTCAACCATTTCGTGTCTTCAAACTCCCATATCTCGCGAACGGATTGACCTAACCCAAAAATTCCTATTGCATCTGAAAGTAGAAACTCGCCCGATTACAACGGTTTTTGTATTTTTTCCCTAGGCCATTCTGGTTAAGCGTTTGGAGCAGCAGAATTGCGAAAAATTTTTTGCCTTCTCAACCATTTCTTGGCTTCAAAGTCCCATATCTCGCGAACGGATTGACCTAACCCAAAAATTCCTATTGCATCGGAAAGTAGAAACTCGCCCGATTACAACGGTATGTGTATTTTTTCCCTTGGCCATTCTGGTTAAGCGTTTGGAGCAGCAGAATTGCGAAAAATTTCTTGCCTTCTCAACCATTTCTTGGCTTCAAACTCCCATATCTCGCGAACGGATTGACCTAACCCAAAAATTCCAATGGCATCTGAAAGTAGAAACTCACCCGATTACAACGGTATGTGTATTTTTTCCCTAGGCCATTCTGGTTAAGCGTTTGGAGCAGCAGAAGTGCGAAAAATTTGTTGTCTTCTCAACTATTTCTTAGCTTCAAACACCCATATCTCGCGAACGGATTGACGTAACCCAAAAATTCCTGTTGCATCTGAAAGTAGAAACTCGCCCGATTACAACGGTATGTGTATTTTTTCCCTAGGCCATTCTGGTTAAGCGTTTGGAGCAGCAGAAGTGCGAAAAATTTGTTGTCTTCTCAACCATTTCTTAGTTTCAAACTCCCGTATCTCGCGAACGGATTGACGTAACCCAAAAATTCCTGTTGCATCTGAAAGTAGAAACTCGCCCGATTACAACGGTATGTGTATTTTTTCCCTAGGCCATTCTGGTTAAGCGTTTGGAGCAGCAGAAGTGCGAAAAATTTGTTGTCTTCTCAACCATTTCTTAGTTTCAAACTCCCGTACCTCGCGAACGGATTGACGTAACCCAAAAATTCCTGTTGCATCTGAAAGTAGAAACTCGCCCGATTACAACGGTATGTGTATTTTTTCCCTAGGCCATTCTGGTTAAGCGTTTGGAGCAGCAGAATTGCGAAAAATTTTTTGCCTTCTCAACCATTTCTTGGCTTCAAACTCCCATATCTCGCGAACGGATTGACCTAACCCACAAATTCCTATTGCATCGGAAAGTAGAAACTCGCCCGATTACAACGGTATGTGTATTTTTTCCCTAGGCCATTCTGGTTAGGCGTTTGGAGCAGCAGAATTGCGACAAATTTTTTGCCTTCACAACCATTTCTTGTCTTCAAACTCCCATATCTCGCGAACGGATTGACCTAACCCAAAAATTCCTGTTGCGTCTGAAAGTAGAAACTCGCCCGGTTACAACGGTATGTGTACTTTTTCCCTAGGCCATTCTAGTTAAGCGTTTGGAGCAGCAGAATTGCGAAAAATTTGTTGCCTTCTCAACCATTTCTTGGCTTCAAAGTCCCATATCTCGCGAACGGATTGACGTAACCCTAAATTTCCTATTGCATCTGAAAGTAGAAACTCGCCCGGTTACAACGGTATGTGTATTTTTTCCCTAGGCCATTCTGGTTAAGCGTTTGGAGCAGCAGAATTGCGAAAAATTGGTTGTCTTCTCAACCATTTCTTAGCTTCAAACTCCCATATCTCGCGAACGGATTGACGTAACCCAAAAATTCCTGTTGCATCTGAAAGTAGAAACTCGCCCGATTATAACGATATGCGTATTTTTTCCCTAGGCCATTCTGGTTAAGCGTTTGGAGCAGCAGAATTGCGAAAAATTTTTTGCCTTCTCAACCATTTCTTGTCTTCAAACTCTCATATCTCGCGAACGGATTGACCTAACCCAAAAATTCCTATTGCATCTGAAAGTAGAAACTCGCCCGATTACAACGGTTTTTGTATTTTTTCCCTAGGCCATTCTGGTTAAGCGTTTGGAGCAGCAGAATTGCGAAAAATTTTTTGCCTTCTCAACCATTTCTTGGCTTCAAAGTCCCATATCTCGCGAACGGATTGACCTAACCCAAAAATTCCTATTGCATCGGAAAGTAGAAACTCGCCCGATTACAACGGTATGTGTATTTTTTCCCTTGGCCATTCTGGTTAAGCGTTTGGAGCAGCAGAATTGCGAAAAATTTCTTGCCTTCTCAACCATTTCTTGGCTTCAAACTCCCATATCTCGCGAACGGATTGACCTAACCCAAAAATTCCAATGGCATCTGAAAGTAGAAACTCACCCGATTACAACGGTATGTGTATTTTTTCCCTAGGCCATTCTGGTTAAGCGTTTGGAGCAGCAGAAGTGCGAAAAATTTGTTGTCTTCTCAACCATTTCTTAGCTTCAAACACCCATATCTCGCGAACGGATTGACGTAACCCAAAAATTCCTGTTGCATCTGAAAGTAGAAACTCGCCCGATTACAACGGTATGTGTATTTTTTCCCTAGGCCATTCTGGTTAAGCGTTTGGAGCAGCAGAAGTGCGAAAAATTTGTTGTCTTCTCAACCATTTCTTAGTTTCAAACTCCCGTATCTCGCGAACGGATTGACGTAACCCAAAAATTCCTGTTGCATCTGAAAGTAGAAACTCGCCCGATTACAACGGTATGTGTATTTTTTCCCTAGGCCATTCTGGTTAAGCGTTTGGAGCAGCAGAAGTGCGAAAAATTTGTTGTCTTCTCAACCATTTCTTAGTTTCAAACTCCCGTACCTCGCGAACGGATTGACGTAACCCAAAAATTCCTGTTGCATCTGAAAGTAGAAACTCGCCCGATTACAACGCTATGTGTATTTTTTCCCTAGGCCATTCTGGTTAAGCGTTTGGAGCAGCAGAATTGCGAAAAATTTTTTGCCTTCTCAACCATTTCTTGGCTTCAAACTCCCATATCTCGCGAACGGATTGACCTAACCCACAAATTCCTATTGCATCGGAAAGTAGAAACTCGCCCGATTACAACGGTATGTGTATTTTTTCCCTAGGCCATTCTGGTTAGGCGTTTGGAGCAGCAGAATTGCGACAAATTTTTTGCCTTCACAACCATTTCTTGTCTTCAAACTCCCATATCTCGCGAACGGATTGACCTAACCCAAAAATTCCTGTTGCGTCTGAAAGTAGAAACTCGCCCGGTTACAACGGTATGTGTACTTTTTCCCTAGGCCATTCTAGTTAAGCGTTTGGAGCAGCAGAATTGCGAAAAATTTGTTGCCTTCTCAACCATTTCTTGGCTTCAAAGTCCCATATCTCGCGAACGGATTGACGTAACCCTAAATTTCCTATTGCATCTGAAAGTAGAAACTCGCCCGGTTACAACGGTATGTGTATTTTTTCCCTAGGCCATTCTGGTTAAGCGTTTGGAGCAGCAGAATTGCGAAAAATTGGTTGTCTTCTCAACCATTTCTTAGCTTCAAACTCCCATATCTCGCGAACGGATTGACGTAACCCAAAAATTCCTGTTGCATCTGAAAGTAGAAACTCGCCCGATTACAACGGTATGTGTATTTTTTCCCTAGGCCATTCTGGTTAAGCGTTTGGAGCAGCAGAAGTGCGAAAAATTTGTTGTCTTCTCAACCATTTCTTAGTTTCAAACTCCCGTATCTCGCGAACGGATTGACGTAACCCAAAAATTCCTGTTGCATCTGAGAGTAGTAACTCGCCCGATTACAACGGTATGTGTATTTTTTCCCTAGGCCATTCTGGTTAAGCGTTTGGAGCAGCAGAATTGCGAAAAAATTTTTGCCTTCTCAACCATTTCGTGTCTTCAAACTCCCATATCTCGCGTACGGATTGACCTAACCCAAAAATTCCTATTGCATCTGAAAGTAGAAACTCGCCCGATTACAACGGCATTTGTATTTTTTCCCTAGGCCATTCTGGTTAAGCGTTTGGAGCAGCAGAATTGCGAAAAATTTTTTGCCTTCTCAACCATTTCTTGGCTTCAAAGTCCCATATCTCGCGAACGGATTGACCAAACCCAAAAATTCCTGCTGCGTCTGAAAGTAGAAACTCGCCCGATTATAACGATATGCGTATTTTTTCCCTAGGCCATTCTGGTTAAGCGTTTGGAGCAGCAGAATTGCGAAAAATTTTTTGCCTTCTCAACCATTTCTTGTCTTCAAACTCTCATATCTCGCGAACGGATTGACCTAACCCAAAAATTCCTATTGCATCTGAAAGTAGAAACTCGCCCGATTACAACGGTTTTTGTATTTTTTCCCTAGGCCATTCTGGTTAAGCGTTTGGAGCAGCAGAATTGCGAAAAATTTTTTGCCTTCTCAACCATTTCTTGGCTTCAAAGTCCCATATCTCGCGAACGGATGGACCTAACCCAAAAATTCCTATTGCATCGGAAAGTAGAAACTCGCCCGATTACAACGGTATGTGTATTTTTTCCCTTGGCCATTCTGGTTAAGCGTTTGGAGCAGCAGAATTGCGAAAAATTTCTTGCCTTCTCAACCATTTCTTGGCTTCAAACTCCCATATCTCGCGAACGGATTGACCTAACCCAAAAATTCCAATGGCATCTGAAAGTAGAAACTCACCCGATTACAACGGTATGTGTATTTTTTCCCTAGGCCATTCTGGTTAAGCGTTTGGAGCAGCAGAAGTGCGAAAAATTTGTTGTCTTCTCAACCATTTCTTAGCTTCAAACACCCATATCTCGCGAACGGATTGACGTAACCCAAAAATTCCTGTTGCATCTGAAAGTAGAAACTCGCCCGATTACAACGGTATGTGTATTTTTTCCCTAGGCCATTCTGGTTAAGCGTTTGGAGCAGCAGAAGTGCGAAAAATTTGTTGTCTTCTCAACCATTTCTTAGTTTCAAACTCCCGTATCTCGCGAACGGATTGACGTAACCCAAAAATTCCTGTTGCATCTGAAAGTAGAAACTCGCCCGATTACAACGGTATGTGTATTTTTTCCCTAGGCCATTCTGGTTAAGCGTTTGGAGCAGCAGAAGTGCGAAAAATTTGTTGTCTTCTCAACCATTTCTTAGTTTCAAACTCCCGTACCTCGCGAACGGATTGACGTAACCCAAAAATTCCTGTTGCATCTGAAAGTAGAAACTCGCCCGATTACAACGGTATGTGTATTTTTTCCCTAGGCCATTCTGGTTAAGCGTTTGGAGCAGCAGAATTGCGAAAAATTTTTTGCCTTCTCAACCATTTCTTGGCTTCAAACTCCCATATCTCGCGAACGGATTGACCTAACCCACAAATTCCTATTGCATCGGAAAGTAGAAACTCGCCCGATTACAACGGTATGTGTATTTTTTCCCTAGGCCATTCTGGTTAGGCGTTTGGAGCAGCAGAATTGCGACAAATTTTTTGCCTTCACAACCATTTCTTGTCTTCAAACTCCCATATCTCGCGAACGGATTGACCTAACCCAAAAATTCCTGTTGCGTCTGAAAGTAGAAACTCGCCCGGTTACAACGGTATGTGTACTTTTTCCCTAGGCCATTCTAGTTAAGCGTTTGGAGCAGCAGAATTGCGAAAAATTTGTTGCCTTCTCAACCATTTCTTGGCTTCAAAGTCCCATATCTCGCGAACGGATTGACGTAACCCTAAATTTCCTATTGCATCTGAAAGTAGAAACTCGCCCGGTTACAACGGTATGTGTATTTTTTCCCTAGGCCATTCTGGTTAAGCGTTTGGAGCAGCAGAATTGCGAAAAATTGGTTGTCTTCTCAACCATTTCTTAGCTTCAAACTCCCATATCTCGCGAACGGATTGACGTAACCCAAAAATTCCTGTTGCATCTGAAAGTAGAAACTCGCCCGATTACAACGGTATGTGTATTTTTTCCCTAGGCCATTCTGGTTAAGCGTTTGGAGCAGCAGAAGTGCGAAAAATTTGTTGTCTTCTCAACCATTTCTTAGTTTCAAACTCCCGTATCTCGCGAACGGATTGACGTAACCCAAAAATTCCTGTTGCATCTGAGAGTAGAAACTCGCCCGATTACAACGGTATGTGTATTTTTTCCCTAGGCCATTCTGGTTAAGCGTTTGGAGCAGCAGAATTGCGAAAAAATTTTTGCCTTCTCAACCATTTCGTGTCTTCAAACTCCCATATCTCGCGTACGGATTGACCTAACCCAAAAATTCCTATTGCATCTGAAAGTAGAAACTCGCCCGATTACAACGGCATTTGTATTTTTTCCCTAGGCCATTCTGGTTAAGCGTTTGGAGCAGCAGAATTGCGAAAAATTTTTTGCCTTCTCAACCATTTCTTGGCTTCAAAGTCCCATATCTCGCGAACGGATTGACCAAACCCAAAAATTCCTGCTGCGTCTGAAAGTAGAAACTCGCCCGATTATAACGATATGCGTATTTTTTCCCTAGGCCATTCTGGTTAAGCGTTTGGAGCAGCAGAATTGCGAAAAATTTTTTGCCTTCTCAACCATTTCTTGTCTTCAAACTCTCATATCTCGCGAACGGATTGACCTAACCCAAAAATTCCTATTGCATCTGAAAGTAGAAACTCGCCCGATTACAACGGTTTTTGTATTTTTTCCCTAGGCCATACTGGTTAAGCGTTTGGAGCAGCAGAATTGCGAAAAATTTTTTGCCTTCTCAACCATTTCTTGGCTTCAAAGTCCCATATCTCGCGAACGGATTGACCTAACCCAAAAATTCCTATTGCATCGGAAAGTAGAAACTCGCCCGATTACAACGGTATGTGTATTTTTTCCCTTGGCCATTCTGGTTAAGCGTTTGGAGCAGCAGAATTGCGAAAAATTTCTTGCCTTCTCAACCATTTCTTGGCTTCAAACTCCCATATCTCGCGAACGGATTGACCTAACCCAAAAATTCCAATGGCATCTGAAAGTAGAAACTCACCCGATTACAACGGTATGTGTATTTTTTCCCTAGGCCATTCTGGTTAAGCGTTTGGAGCAGCAGAAGTGCGAAAAATTTGTTGTCTTCTCAACCATTTCTTAGCTTCAAACACCCATATCTCGCGAACGGATTGACGTAACCCAAAAATTCCTGTTGCATCTGAAAGTAGAAACTCGCCCGATTACAACGGTATGTGTATTTTTTCCCTAGGCCATTCTGGTTAAGCGTTTGGAGCAGCAGAAGTGCGAAAAATTTGTTGTCTTCTCAACCATTTCTTAGTTTCAAACTCCCGTATCTCGCGAACGGATTGACGTAACCCAAAAATTCCTGTTGCATCTGAAAGTACAAACTCGCCCGATTACAACGGTATGTGTATTTTTTCCCTAGGCCATTCTGGTTAAGCGTTTGGAGCAGCAGAAGTGCGAAAAATTTGTTGTCTTCTCAACCATTTCTTAGTTTCAAACTCCCGTACCTCGCGAACGGATTGACGTAACCCAAAAATTCCTGTTGCATCTGAAAGTAGAAACTCGCCCGATTACAACGGTATGTGTATTTTTTCCCTAGGCCATTCTGGTTAAGCGTTTGGAGCAGCAGAATTGCGAAAAATTTTTTGCCTTCTCAACCATTTCTTGGCTTCAAACTCCCATATCTCGCGAACGGATTGACCTAACCCACAAATTCCTATTGCATCGGAAAGTAGAAACTCGCCCGATTACAACGGTATGTGTATTTTTTCCCTAGGCCATTCTGGTTAGGCGTTTGGAGCAGCAGAATTGCGACAAATTTTTTGCCTTCACAACCATTTCTTGTCTTCAAACTCCCATATCTCGCGAACGGATTGACCTAACCCAAAAATTCCTGTTGCGTCTGAAAGTAGAAACTCGCCCGGTTACAACGGTATGTGTACTTTTTCCCTAGGCCATTCTAGTTAAGCGTTTGGAGCAGCAGAATTGCGAAAAATTTGTTGCCTTCTCAACCATTTCTTGGCTTCAAAGTCCCATATCTCGCGAACGGATTGACGTAACCCTAAATTTCCTATTGCATCTGAAAGTAGAAACTCGCCCGGTTACAACGGTATGTGTATTTTTTCCCTAGGCCATTCTGGTTAAGCGTTTGGAGCAGCAGAATTGCGAAAAATTGGTTGTCTTCTCAACCATTTCTTAGCTTCAAACTCCCATATCTCGCGAACGGATTGACGTAACCCAAAAATTCCTGTTGCATCTGAAAGTAGAAACTCGCCCGATTACAACGGTATGTGTATTTTTTCCCTAGGCCATTCTGGTTAAGCGTTTGGAGCAGCAGAAGTGCGAAAAATTTGTTGTCTTCTCAACCATTTCTTAGTTTCAAACTCCCGTATCTCGCGAACGGATTGACGTAACCCAAAAATTCCTGTTGCATCTGAGAGTAGAAACTCGCCCGATTACAACGGTATGTGTATTTTTTCCCTAGGCCATTCTGGTTAAGCGTTTGGAGCAGCAGAATTGCGAAAAAATTTTTGCCTTCTCAACCATTTCGTGTCTTCAAACTCCCATATCTCGCGTACGGATTGACTTAACCCAAAAATTCCTATTGCATCTGAAAGTAGAAACTCGCCCGATTACAACGGCATTTGTATTTTTTCCCTAGGCCATTCTGGTTAAGCGTTTGGAGCAGCAGAATTGCGAAAAATTTTTTGCCTTCTCAACCATTTCTTGGCTTCAAAGTCCCATATCTCGCGAACGGATTGACCAAACCCAAAAATTCCTGCTGCGTCTGAAAGTAGAAACTCGCCCGATTATAACGATATGCGTATTTTTTCCCTAGGCCATTCTGGTTAAGCGTTTGGAGCAGCAGTAGTGCGAAAAACTTGTTGTCTTCTCAACCATTTCTTAGCTTCAAACTCCCATATCTCGCGTACGGATTGAACAAACCCAGAAGTTCCTGCTGCGTCTGAAAGTAGAAACTCGCCCGATTACAAGAGTATGTGTATTTTTTCCCTAGGCCATTCTGGTTAAGCGTTCGGAGCAGCAGAATTGCGAAAAATTTTTTGCCTTCTCAACCATTTCTTGTTTTCAAACTCCCATATCTCGCGAACGGATTGACCTAACCCAAAAATTCCTATTGCATCTGAAAGTAGAAACTCGCCCGATTACAACGGTATGTGTATTTTTTCCCTAGGCCATTCTGGTTAAGCGTTTGGAGCAGCAGAATTGCGAAAAATTTTTCGCCTTCTCAACCATTTCTTAGCTTCAAAGTCCCATATCTCGCGAACGGATTGACCTAATCCAAAAATTCCTGTTGCGTCTGAAAGTAGAAACTCGCCCGGTTACAACGGTATGTGTATTTTTTCCCTAGGCCATCCTGGTTAAGCGTTTGGAGCAGCAGAAGTGCGAAAAATTTGTTGGCTTCTCAACCATTTCTTGGCTTCAAACTCCCATATCTCGCGAACGGATTGACCTAACCCAAAAATTCCTATTGCATCTGAAAGTAGAAACTCACCCGATTACAACGGTATGTGTAATTTTTCCCTAGGCCATTCTGGTTAAGCGTTTGGAGCAGCAGAAGTGCGAAAAATTTGTTGTCTTCTCAACCATTTCTTAGCTTCAAACTCCCATATCTCGCGAACGGATTGACGTAACCCAAAAATTCCTATTGCATCTGAAAGTAGAAACTCGCCCGATTACAACGGTATGTGTATTTTTTCCCTAGGCCATTCTGGTTAAGCGTTTGGAGCAGCAGAATTGCGAAAAATTTTTTGCCTTCTCAACCTTTTCTTGGCTTCAAAGTCCCATATCTCGCGAACGGATTGCCCTAACCCAAAAATTCCTATTGCATCTGAAAGTAGAAACTCGCCCGATTACAACGGTATGTGTATTTTTTCCCTAGGCCATTCTGGTTAAGCGTTTGGAGCAGCAGAATTGTGAAAAATTTTTTGCTTTCTCTACCATTTCTTGACTTCAAACTCCCATATCTCGCGAACGGATTGACCTAACCCAAAAATTCCTATTGCATCTGAATGTAGAAACTCGCCCGATTACAACGGTATGTGTATTTTTTCTCTAGGCCATTCTGGCTAAGCGTTTGGAGCAGCAGAATTGCGAAAAATTTTTTGCCTTCTCAACCATTTCTTGGCTTCAAAGTCCCATATCTCGCGAACGGATTGACCTAACCCAAAAATTCCTATTGCATCTGAAAGTAGAAACTCGCCCGATTACAACGGTATGTGTATTTTTTCCCTAGGCCATCCTGGTTAAGCGTTTGGAGCAGCAGAATTGTGAAAAATTTTTTGGCTTCTCTACCATTTCTTGACTTCAAACTCCCATATCTCGCGAACGGATTGACCTAACCCAAAAATTCCTATTGCATCTGAAAGTAGAAACTCGCCCGGTTACAACGGTATGTGTATTTTTTCCCTAGGCCATTCTGGTTAAGCGTTTGGAGCAGCAGAAGTGCGAAAAATTTGTTGCCTTCTCAACCATTTCTTGGCTTCAAAGTCCCATATCTCGCGAACGGATTGACCTAACCCAAAAATTCCTATTGCATCTGAAAGTAGAAACTCCCCCGATTACAACGGTATGTGTATTTTTTCCCTAGGCCATCCTGGTTAAGCGTTTGGAGCAGCAGAATTGTGAAAAATTTGTTGCCTTCTCAACCATTTCTTGGCTTCAAAGTCCCATATCTCGCGAACGGATTGACCTAACCCAAAAATTCCTATTGCATTTGAAAGTAGAAACTCGCCCGATTACAACGGTATGTGTATTTTTTCCCTAGGCCATTCTGGTTAAGCGTTTGGAGCAGCAGAATTGCGAAAAATTTTTTGCCTTCTCAACCTTTTCTTGGCTTCAAAGTCCCATATCTCGCGAACGGATTGCCCTAACCCAAAAATTCCTATTGCATCTGAAAGTAGAAACTCGCCCGATTACAACGGTATGTGTATTTTTTCCCTAGGCCATTCTGGTTAAGCGTTTGGAGCAGCAGAATTGTGAAAAATTTTTTGCTTTCTCTACCATTTCTTGACTTCAAACTCCCATATCTCGCGAACGGATTGACCTAACCCAAAAATTCCTATTGCATCTGAATGTAGAAACTCGCCCGATTACAACGGTATGTGTATTTTTTCTCTAGGCCATTCTGGCTAAGCGTTTGGAGCAGCAGAATTGCGAAAAATTTTTTGCCTTCTCAACCATTTCTTGGCTTCAAAGTCCCATATCTCGCGAACGGATTGACCTAACCCAAAAATTCCTATTGCATCTGAAAGTAGAAACTCGCCCGATTACAACGGTATGTGTATTTTTTCCCTAGGCCATCCTGGTTAAGCGTTTGGAGCAGCAGAATTGTGAAAAATTTTTTGGCTTCTCTACCATTTCTTGACTTCAAACTCCCATATCTCGCGAACGGATTGACCTAACCCAAAAATTCCTATTGCATCTGAAAGTAGAAACTCGCCCGGTTACAACGGTATGTGTATTTTTTCCCTAGGCCATTCTGGTTAAGCGTTTGGAGCAGCAGAATTGCGAAAAATTTTTTAACTTCTCAACCATTTCTTGGCTTCAAAGTCCCATATCTCGCGAACGGATTGACCTAACCCAAAAATTCCTATTGCATCTGAAAGTAGAAACTCGCCCGATTACAACGGTATGTGTATTTTTTCCCTAGGCCATCCTGGTTAAGCGTTTGGAGCAGCAGAATTGTGAAAAATTTTTTGGCTTCTCTACCATTTCTTGACTTCAAACTCCCATATCTCGCGAACGGATTGACCTAACCCAAAAATTCCTATTGCATCTGAAAGTAGAAACTCGCCCGGTTACAACGGTATGTGTATTTTTTCCCTAGGCCATTCTGGTTAAGCGTTTGGAGCAGCAGAAGTGCGAAAAATTTGTTGCCTTCTCAACCATTTCTTGGCTTCAAAGTCCCATATCTCGCGAACGGATTGACCTAACCCAAAAATTCCTATTGCATCTGAAAGTAGAAACTCCCCCGATTACAACGGTATGTGTATTTTTTCCCTAGGCCATCCTGGTTAAGCGTTTGGAGCAGCAGAATTGTGAAAAATTTTTTGGCTTCTCTACCATTTCTTGACTTCAAACTCCCATATCTCGCGAACGGATTGACCTAACCCAAAAATTCCTATTGCATCTGAAAGTAGAAACTCGCCCGGTTACAACGGTATGTGTATTTTTTCCCTAGGCCATTCTGGTTAAGCGTTTGGAGCAGCAGAAGTGCGAAAAATTTGTTGCCTTCTCAACCATTTCTTGGCTTCAAAGTCCCATATCTCGCGAACGGATTGACCTAACCCAAAAATTCCTATTGCATCTGAAAGTAGAAACTCCCCCGATGACAACGGTATGTGTATTTTTTCCCTAGGCCATCCTGGTTAAGCGTTTGGAGCAGCAGAATTGCGAAAAATTTTTTGCCTTCTCAACCATTTCTTGGCTTCAAAGTCCCATATCTCGCGAACGGATTGACCAAACCCAAAAATTCCTGCTGCGTCTAAAGTAGAAACTCGCCCGATTATAACGATATGCGTATTTTTTACTTAGGCCATTCTGGTTAAGCGTTTGGAGCAGCAGAATTGCGAAAAATTTTTTGCCTTCTCAACCATTTCTTGTCTTCAAACTCTCATATCTCGCGAACGGATTGACCTAACCCAAAAATTCCTATTGCATCTGAAAGTAGAAACTCGCCCGATTACAACGGTACGTGTATTTTTCCCTTAGGCCATTCTGGTTAAGCGATTGGAGCAGCAGAAGTGCGATAAATTTATTGTCTTCTCAACCATTTCTTGGCTTCAAACTCCCATATCTCGCGAACGGATTGACCTAACCCAAAAATTCCTGTTGCGTCTGAAAGTAGAAACTCGCCCGATTACAACGGTATGTGTATTTTTTCCCTAGGCCATTCTGGTTAAGCGTTTGGAGCAGCAGAAGTGCGAAAAACTTGTTGTCTTCTCAACCATTTCTTAGCTTCAAACTCCCATATCTCGCGAACGGATTGAACAAACCCAGAAGTTCCTGCTGCGTCTGAAAGTAGAAACTCGCCCGATTACAACAGTATGTGTATTTTTTCCCTAGGCCATTCTGGTTAAGCGTTCGGAGCAGCAGAATTGCGAAAAATTTTTTGCCTTCTCAACCATTTCTTGTTTTCAAACTCCCATATCTCGCGAACGGATTGACCTAACCCAAAAATTCCTATTGCATCTGAAAGTAGAAACTCGCCCGATTACAACGGTATGTGTATTTTTTCCCTAGGCCATTCTGGTTAAGCGTTTGGAGCAGCAGAATTGCGAAAAATTTTTCGCCTTCTCAACCATTTCTTAGCTTCAAAGTCCCATATCTCGCGAACGGATTGACCTAACCCAAAAATTCCTGTTGCGTCTGAAAGTAGAAACTCGCCCGGTTACAACGGTATGTGTATTTTTTCCCTTGGCCATCCTGGTTAAGCGTTTGGAGCAGCAGAAGTGCGAAAAATTTGTTGGCTTCTCAAACATTTCTTGGCTTCAAACTCCCATATCTCGCGAACGGATTGACCTAACCCAAAAATTCCTATTGCATCTGAAAGTAGAAACTCGCCCGATTACAACGGTATGTGTATTTATTCCCTAGGCCATCCTGGTTAAGCGTTTGGAGCAGCAGAATTGTGAAAAATTTTTTGCCTTCTCTACCATTTCTTGACTTCAAACTCCCATATCTCGCGAACGGATTGACCTAACCCAAAAATTCCTATTGCATCTGAAAGTAGAAACTCGCCCGGTTACAACGGTATGTGTATTTTTTCCCTAGGCCATTCTGGTTAAGCGTTTGGAGCAGCAGAATTGCGAAAAATTTGTTGCCTTCTCAACCATTTCTTGGCTTCAAAGTCCCATATCTCGCGAACGGATTGACCTAACCCAAAAATTCCTATTGCATCTGAAAGTAGAAACTACCCCGATGACAACGGTATGTGTATTTTTTCCCTAGGCCATTCTGGTTAAACGTTTGGAGCAGCAGAAGTGCGAAAAATTTGTTGTCTTCACAACCATTTCTTAGCTTCAAACTCCCATATCTCGCGAACGGATTGACGTAACCCAAAAACTCCTGTTGCATCTGAAAGTAGAAAATCGCCCGATTACAACGGTATTTGTATTTTTTCCCTAGGCCATTCTGGTTAAGCGTTTGGAGCAGCAGAATTGCGAAAAAATTTTTGCCTTCTCAACCATTTCGTGTCTTCAAACTCCCATATCTCGCGAACGGATTGACCTAACCCAAAAATTCCTATTGCATCTGAAAGTAGAAACTCGCCCGATTACAACGGCATTTGTATTTTTTCCCTAGGCCATTCTGGTTAAGCGTTTGGAGCAGCAGAATTGCGAAAAATTTTTTGCCTTCTCAACCATTTCTTGGCTTCAAAGTCCCATATCTCGCGAACGGATTGACCAAACCCAAAAATTCCTGCTGCGTCTAAAGTAGAAACTCGCCCGATTATAACGATATGCGTATTTTTTCCCTAGGCCATTCTGGTTAAGCGTTTGGAGCAGCAGAATTGCGAAAAATTTTTTGCCTTCTCAACCATTTCTTGACTTCAATCTCCCATATCTCGCGAACGGATTGACCTAACCCAAAAATTCCTATTGCATGTGAAAGTAGAAACTCGCCCGATTACAACGGTATGTGTATTTTTTCCCTTGGCCATTTTGATTAAGCGTTTGGAGCAGCAGAATTACGAAAAATTTTTTGCCTTCTCAACCATTTCTTGTCTTCAAACTCTCATATCTCGCGAACGGATTGACCTAACCCAAAAATTCCTATTGCATCTGAAAGTAGAAACTCGCCCGATTACAACGGTACGTGTATTTTTCCCTTAGGCCATTCTGGTTAAGCGATTGGAGCAGCAGAAGTGCGATAAATTTATTGTCTTCTCAACCATTTCTTGGCTTCAAACTCCCATATCTCGCGAACGGATTGACCTAACCCAAAAATTCCTGTTGCGTCTGAAAGTAGAAACTCGCCCGATTACAACGGTATGTGTATTTTTTCCCTAGGCCATTCTGGTTAAGCGTTTGGAGCAGCAGAAGTGCGAAAAACTTGTTGTCTTCTCAACCATTTCTTAGCTTCAAACTCCCATATCTCGCGAACGGATTGAACAAACCCAGAAGTTCCTGCTGCGTCTTAAAGTAGAAACTCGCCCGATTACAACAGTATGTGTATTTTTTCTCTAGGCCATTCTGGTTAAGCGTTCGGAGCAGCAGAATTGCGAAAAATTTTTTGCCTTCTCAACCATTTCTTGTTTTCAAACTCCCATATCTCGCGAACGGATTGACCTAACCCAAAAATTCCTATTGCATCTGAAAGTAGAAACTCGCCCGATTACAACGGTATGTGTATTTTTTCCCTAGGCCATTCTGGTTAAGCGTTCGGAGAAGCAGAATTGCGAAAAATTTTTTGCCTTCTCAACCATTTCTTGTTTTCAAACTCCCATATCTCGCGAACGGATTGACCTAACCCAAAAATTCCTATTGCATCTGAAAGTAGAAACTCGCCCGATTACAACGGTATGTGTATTTTTTCCCTAGGCCATCCTGGTTAAGCGTTTGGAGCAGCAGAAGTGCGAAAAATTTGTTGGCTTCTCAACCATTTCTTGGCTTCAAACTCCCATATCTCGCGAACGGATTGACCTAACCCAAAAATTCCTATTGCATCTGAAAGTAGAAACTCACCCGATTACAACGGTATGTGTAATTTTTCCCTAGGCCATTCTGGTTAAGCGTTTGGAGCAGCAGAAGTGCGAAAAATTTGTTGTCTTCTCAACCATTTCTTAGCTTCAAACTCCCATATCTCGCGAACGGATTGACGTAACCCAAAAATTCCTATTGCATCTGAAAGTAGAAACTCGCCCGATTACAACGGTATGTGTATTTTTTCCCTAGGCCATTCTGGTTAAGCGATTGGAGCAGCAGAATTGCGAAAAATTATTTGCCTTCTCAACAATTTCTTGGCTTCAAACTCCCATATCTCGCGAACGAATTGACCTAACCCAAAAATTCCTATTGCATCTGAAAGTAGAAACTCGCCCGATTACAACGGTATGTGTATTTTTTCCCTAGGCCATTCTGGTTAAACGTTTGGAGCAGCAGAAGTGCGAAAAATTTGTTGTCTTCACAACCATTTCTTAGCTTCAAACTCCCATATCTCGCGAACGGATTGACGTAACCCAAAAACTCCTGTTGCATCTGAAAGTAGAAAATCGCCCGATTACAACGGTATTTGTATTTCTTCCCTAGGCCATTCTGGTTAAGCGTTTGGAGCAGCAGAATTGCGAAAAAATTTTTGCCTTCTCAACCATTTCGTGTCTTCAAACTCCCATATCTCGCGAACGGATTGACCTAACCCAAAAATTCCTATTGCATCTGAAAGTAGAAACTCGCCCGATTACAACGGCATTTGTATTTTTTCCCTAGGCCATTCTGGTTAAGCGTTTGGAGCAGCAGAATTGCGAAAAATTTTTTGCCTTCTCAACCATTTCTTGGCTTCAAAGTCCCATATCTCGCGAACGGATTGACCAAACCCAAAAATTCCTGCTGCGTCTAAAGTAGAAACTCGCCCGATTATAACGATATGCGTATTTTTTCCCTAGGCCATTCTGGTTAAGCGTTTGCAGCAGCAGAATTGCGAAAAATTTTTTGCCTTCTCAACCATTTCTTGACTTCAAACTCCCATATCTCGCGAACGGATTGACCTAACCCAAAAATTCCTATTGCATGTGAAAGTAGAAACTCGCCCGATTACAACGGTATGTGTATTTTTTCCCTTGGCCATTTTGATTAAGCGTTTGGAGCAGCAGAATTACGAAAAATTTTTTGCCTTCTCAACCATTTCTTGTCTTCAAACTCTCATATCTCGCGAACGGATTGACCTAACCCAAAAATTCCTATTGCATCTGAAAGTAGAAACTCGCCCGATTACAACGGTACGTGTATTTTTCCCTTAGGCCATTCTGGTTAAGCGATTGGAGCAGCAGAAGTGCGATAAATTTATTGTCTTCTCAACCATTTCTTGGCTTCAAACTCCCATATCTCGCGAACGGATTGACCTAACCCAAAAATTCCTGTTGCGTCTGAAAGTAGAAACTCGCCCGATTACAACGGTATGTGTATTTTTTCCCTAGGCCATTCTGGTTAAGCGTTTGGAGCAGCAGAAGTGCGAAAAACTTGTTGTCTTCTCAACCATTTCTTAGCTTCAAACTCCCATATCTCGCGAACGGATTGAACAAACCCAGAAGTTCCTGCTGCGTCTTAAAGTAGAAACTCGCCCGATTACAACAGTATGTGTATTTTTTCTCTAGGCCATTTTGGTTAAGCGTTCGGAGCAGCAGAATTGCGAAAAATTTTTTGCCTTCTCAACCATTTCTTGTTTTCAAACTCCCATATCTCGCGAACGGATTGACCTAACCCAAAAATTCCTATTGCATCTGAAAGTAGAAACTCGCCCGATTACAACGGTATGTGTATTTTTTCCCTAGGCCATTCTGGTTAAGCGTTTGGAGCAGCAGAACTGCGAAAAATTTGTTGTCTTCTCAACCATTTCTTAGCTTCAAACTCCCATATCTCGCGAACGGATTGACCTAAACCAAAAATTCCTATTGCATCTGAAAGTAGAAACTCGCCCGATTACAACGGTATGTGTATTTTTTCCCTAGGCCATTCTAGTTAAGCGTTTGGAGCAGCAGAATTGCGAAAAATTTTTTGCCTTCTCAACCATTTCTTGTCTTCAAACTCCCATATCTCGCGAACGGATTGACCTAACCCAAAAATTCCTATTGCATCTGAAAGTAGAAACTCGCCCGATTACAACGGTATGTGCATTTTTTCCCTTGGCCATTTTGGTTAAGCGTTTGGAGCAGCAGAATTGCGAGAAAGTTTTTGCCTTCTCAACCATTTCTTGGCTTCAAACTCCCATATCTCGCGAACGGATTGACCTAACCCAAAAATTCCTATTGCATCTGAAGGTAGAAACTCGCCCGATTACAACGGTGTGTGTATTTTTTCCCTTGGCCATTCTGGTTAAGCGTTTGGAGCAGCAGAATTGTGAAAAATTTTTTGCCTTCTCTACCATTTCTCGGCTTCAAACTCCCATATCTCGCGAACAGATTGACCTAACCCAAAAATTCCTATTGCATCTGAAAGTAGAAACTCGCCCGATTACAACGGTATGTTTATTTTTTCCCTAGGCCATTCTAGTTAAGCGTTTGGAGCGGCAGAATTGCGAAAAATTTTTTGCCTTCTCAACCATTTCTTGTCTTCAAACTCCCATATCTCGCGAACGGATTGACCTAACCCAAAAATTCCTATTGCATCTGAAAGTAGAAACTCGCCCCATTACAACGGTATGTGTATTTTTTCCCTAGGCCATTCTAGTTAAGCGTTTGGAGCAGCAGAACTGCGAAAAATTTTTTGCCTTCTCAACCATTTCTTGGCTTCAAAGTCCCATATCTCGCGAACGGATTGACCTAACCCAAAAATTCCTATTGCATCTGGAAGTAGAAACTCGCCCGATTACAACGGTATGTGTATTTTTTCCCTAGGCCATTCTGGTTAAGGGTTTGGAGCAGCAGAATTGTGAAAAATTTTTTGCCTTCTCTACCATTTCTTGTCTTCAAACTCCCATATCTCGCGAACGGATTGACCTAACCCAAAAATTCCTATTGCATCTGAAAGTAGAAACTCGCCCGATTACAACGGTATGTGTGTTTTTTCCCTAGGCCATTCTGGTTAAGCGTTTGGAGCTGCAGAATTGCGAAAAATTTTTTGCCTCCTCAACCATTTCTTGGCTTCAAAGTCCCATATCTCGCGAACGGATTGACCTAACCCAAAAATTCCTATTGCATCTGAAAGTAGAAACTCGCCCGATGACAACGGTATGTGTATTTTTTCCCTAGGCCATTCTGGTTAAGCGTTTGGAGCAGCAGAATTGTGAAAAATTTTTTGCCTTCTCTACCATTTCTTGACTTCAAACTCCCATATCTCGCGAACGGATTGACCTAACCCAAAAATTCCTATTGCATCCGAAAGTAGAAACTCGCCCGATTACAAAGGTATGTGTATTTTTTCCCTTGACCATTCTGGTTAAGCCTTTGGAGCAGCAGAATTGTGAAAAGTTTTTTGCCTTCTCTACCATTTCTTGGCTTCAAACTCCCATATCTCGCGAACAGATTGACCTAACCCAAAAATTCCTATTGCATCTGAAAGTAGAAACTCGCCCGATTACAACGGTATGTTTATTTTTTCCCTAAGCCATTCTAGTTAAGCGTTTGGAGCAGCAGAATTGCGAAAAATTTTTGGCTTCTCAACCATTTCTTGGCTTCAAACTCCCATATCTCGCGAACGGATTGACCTAACCCAAAAATTCCTATTGCGTCTGAAAGTAGAAACTCACCCGATTACAACGGTATGTGTATTTTTTCCCTAGGCCATTCTGGTTAAGCGTTTGGAGCAGCAGAAGAGCGAAAAATTTGTTGTCTTCTCAACCATATCTTAGCTTCAAACTCCCATATCTCGCGAACGGATTGACGTAACCCAAAAATTCCTATTGCATCTGAAAGTAGAAACTCGCCCGATTACAACGGTATGTGTATTTTTTCCCTAGGCCATTCTGGTTAAGCGTTTGGAGCAGCAGAATTGCGAAAAATTTTTTGCCTTCTCAACCTTTTCTTGGCTTCAAACTCCCATATCTCGCGAACGGATTGACGTAACCCAAAAATTCCTATTGCATCTGAAAGTAGAAACTCGCCCGATTACAACGGTATGTGTATTTTTTCCCTAGGCCATTCTGGTTAAGCGTTTGGAGCAGCAGAATTGCGAAAAATTGCATGCCTTCTCAACAATTTCTTGGCTTCAAACTCCCATATCTCGCGAACGAATTGACCTAACCCAAAAATTCCTATTGCATCTGAAAGTAGAAACTCGCCCGATTACAACGGTGTGTGTATTGTTTCCCTAGGCCATTCTGGTTAAGCGTTTGGAGCAGCAGAACTGCGAAAAATTTGTTTTCTTCTCAACCATTTCTTAGCTTCAAACTCCCATATCTCGCGAACGGATTGACATAAACCAAAAATTCCTGTTGCATCTGAAAGTAGAAACTCGCCCGATTACAACGGTATGTGTATTTTTTCCCTAGGCCATTCTGGTTAAGCGTTTGGAGCAGCTGTACTGCGAAAAATTTGTTGTCTTCTCAACCATTTCTTAGCTTCAAACTCCCATATCTCGCGAACGGATTGACATAAACCAAAAATTCCTGTTGCATCTGAAAGTAGAAACTCGCCCGATTACAACGGTATGTGTATTTTTTCCCTAGGCCATTCTAGTTAAGCGTTTGGAGCAGCAGAATTGCGAAAAATTTTTTGCCTTCTCAACCATTTCTTGTCTTGAAACTCCCATTTCTCGCGTACGGATTGACCTAACCCAAAAATTCCTATTGCATCTGAAAATAGAAACTCGCCCGATTTCAACGGTATGTGTATTTTTTCCCTTGGCCATTTTGGTTAAGCGTTTGGAGCAGCAGAATTACGAAAAATTTTTTGCCTTCTCAACCTTTTCTTGTCTTCAAACTCTCATATCTCGCGAACGGATTGACCTAACCCAAAAATTCCTATTGCATCTGAAAGTAGAAACTCGCCCGATTACAACGGTACGTGTATTTTTCCCTTAGGCCATTCTGGTTAAGCGATTGCAGCAGCAGAAGTGCGATAAATTTATTGTCTTCTCAACCATTTCTTGGCTTCAAACTCCCATATCTCGCGAACGGATTGACCTAACCCAAAAATTCCTGTTGCGTCTGAAAGTAGAAACTCGCCCGATTACAACGGTATGTGTATTTTTTCCCTAGGCCATTCTGGTTAAGCGTTTGGAGCAGCAGAAGTGCGAAAAACTTGTTGTCTTCTCAACCATTTCTTAGCTTCAAACTCCCATATCTCGCGAACGGATTGAACAAACCCAGAAGTTCCTGCTGCGTCTGAAAGTAGAAGCTCGCCCGATTACAACAGTATGTGTATTTTTTCCCTAGGCCATTCTGGTTAAGCGTTCGGAGCAGCAGAATTGCGAAAAATTTTTTGCCTTCTCAACCATTTCTTGTTTTCAAACTCCCATATCTCGCGAACGGATTGACCTAACCCAAAAATTCCTATTGCGTCTGAAAGTAGAAACTCGCCCGATTACAACGGTATGTGTATTTTTTCCATAGGCCATTCTGGCTAAGCGTTTGGAGCAGCAGAATTGCGAAAAATTTTTTGCCTTCTCAACCATTTCTTGGCTTCAAAGTCCCATATCTCGCGAACGGATTGACCTAACCCAAAAATTCCTATTGCATCTGAAAGTAGAAACTCGCCCGATTACAACGGTAGGTGTATTTTTTCCCTAGGCCATCCTGGTTAAGCGTTTGGAGCAGCAGAATTGTGAAAAATTTTTTGCCTTCTCTACCATTTCTTGACTTCAAACTCCCATATCTCGCGAACGGATTGACCTAACCCAAAAATTCCTATTGCATCTGAAAGTAGAAACTCGCCCGATTACAACGGTATGTGTGTTTTTTCCCTAGGCCATTCTGGTTAAGCGTTTGGAGCAGCAGAATTGCGAAAAATTTTTTGCCTCCTCAACCATTTCTTGGCTTCAAAGTCCCATATCTCGCGAACGGATTGACCTAACCCAAAAATTCCTATTGCATCTGAAAGTAGAAACTCGCCCGATGACAACGGTATGTGTATTTTTTCCCTAGGCCATTCTGGTTAAGCGATTGGAGCAGCAGAATTGTGAAAAATTTTTTGCCTTCTCTACCATTTCTTGACTTCAAACTCCCATATCTCGCGAACGGATTGACCTAACCCAAAAATTCCTATTGCATCCGAAAGTAGAAACTCGCCCGATTACAAAGGTATGTGTATTTTTTCCCTTGATCATTCTGGTTAAGCCTTTGGAGCAGCAGAATTGTGAAAAATTTTTTGCCTTCTCAACCATTTCTTGTTTTCAAACTCCCATATCTCGCGAACGGATTGACCTAACCCAAAAATTCCTATTGCGTCTGAAAGTAGAAACTCGCCCGATTACAACGGTATGTGTATTTTTTCCCTAGGCCATTCTGGTTAAGCGTTCGGAGCAGCAGAATTGCGAAAAATTTTTTGCCTTCTCAACCATTTCTTGTTTTCAAACTCCCATATCTCGCGAACGGATTGACCTAACCCAAAAATTCCTATTGCATCTGAAAGTAGAAACTCGCCCGATTACAACGGTATGTGTATTTTTTCCCTAGGCCATCCTGGTTAAGCGTTTGGAGCAGCAGAAGTGCGAAAAATTTGTTGGCTTCTCAACCATTTCTTGGCTTCAAACTCCCATATCTCGCGAACGGATTGACCTAACCCAAAAATTCCTATTGCATCTGAAAGTAGAAACTCACCCGATTACAACGGTATGTGTAATTTTTCCCTAGGCCATTCTGGTTAAGCGTTTGGAGCAGCAGAAGTGCGAAAAATTTGTTGTCTTCTCAACCATTTCTTAGCTTCAAACTCCCATATCTCGCGAACGGATTGACGTAACCCAAAAATTCCTATTGCATCTGAAAGTAGAAACTCGCCCGATTACAACGGTATGTGTATTTTTTCCCTAGGCCATTCTGGTTAAGCGTTTGGAGCAGCAGAATTGTGAAAAATTTTTTGCCTTCTCTACCATTTCTTGACTTCAAACTCCCATGTCTCGCGAACGGATTGACCTAACCCAAAAATTCCTATTGCATCTGAAAGTAGAAACTCGCCCGATTACAACGGTATGTGTATTTTTTCCCTAGGCCATTCTGGCTAAGCGTTTGGAGCAGCAGAATTGCGAAAAATTTTTTGCCTTCTCAACCATTTCTTGGCTTCAAAGTCCCATATCTCGCGAACGGATTGACCTAACCCAAAAATTCCTATTGCATCTGAAAGTAGAAACTCGCCCGATTACAACGGTATGTGTATTTTTTCCCTAGGCGATCCTGGTTAAGCGTTTGGAGCAGCAGAATTGTGGAAAATTTTTTGCCTTCTCTACGATTTCTTGACTTCAAACTCCCATATCTCGCGAACGGATTGACCTAACCCAAAAATTCCTATTGCATCTGAAAGTAGAAACTCGCCCGATTACAAAGGTATGTGTATTTTTTCCCTAGGCCATTCTGGTTAAGCGATTGGAGCAGCAGAATTGCGAAAAATTATTTGCCTTCTCAACAATTTCTTGGCTTCAAACTCCCATATCTCGCGAACGAATTGACCTAACCCAAAAATTCCTATTGCATCTGAAAGTAGAAACTCGCCCGATTACAACGGTATGTGTATTTTTTCCCTAGGCCATTCTGGTTAAGCGTTTGGAGCAGCAGAACTGCGAAAAATTTGTTGTCTTCTCAACCATTTCTTAGCTTCAAACTCCCATATCTCGCGAACGGATTGACCTAAACCAAAAATTCCTATTGCATCTGAAAGTAGAAACTCGCCCGATTACAACGGTATGTGTATTTTTTCCCTAGGCCATTCTAGTTAAGCGTTTGGAGCAGCAGAATTGCGAAAAATTTTTTGCCTTCTCAACCATTTCTTGTCTTGAAACTCCCATATCTCGCGAACGGATTGACCTAACCCAAAAATTCCTATTGCATCTGAAAGTAGAAACTCGCCCGATTACAACGGTATGTGCATTTTTTCCCTTGGCCATTTTGGTTAAGCGTTTGGAGCAGCAGAATTGCGAGAAAGTTTTTGCCTTCTCAACCATTTCTTGGCTTCAAACTCCCATATCTCGCGAACGGATTGACCTAACCCAAAAATTCCTATTGCATCTGAAAGTAGAAACTCGCCCGATTACAACGGTGTGTGTATTTTTTCCCTTGGCCATTCTGGTTAAGCGTTTGGAGCAGCAGAATTGTGAAAAATTTTTTGCCTTCTCTACCATTTCTCGGCTTCAAACTCCCATATCTCGCGAACAGATTGACCTAACCCAAAAATTTCTATTGCATCTGAAAGTAGAAACTCGCCCGATTACAACGGTATGCTTATTTTTTCCCTAGGCCATTCTAGTTAAGCGTTTGGAGCGGCAGAATTGCGAAAAATTTTTTGCCTTCTCAACCATTTCTTGTCTTCAAACTCCCATATCTCGCGAACGGATTGACCTAACCCAAAAATTCCTATTGCATCTGAAAGTAGAAACTCGCCCCGTTACAACGGTATGTGTATTTTTTCCCTAGGCCATTCTAGTTAAGCGTTTGGAGCAGCAGAACTGCGAAAAATTTTTTGCCTTCTCAACCATTTCTTGGCTTCAAAGTCCCATATCTCGCGAACGGATTGACCTAACCCAAAAATTCCTATTGCATCTGGAAGTAGAAACTCGCCCGATTACAACGGTATGTGTATTTTTTCCCTAGGCCATTCTGGTTAAGGGTTTGGAGCAGCAGAATTGTGAAAAATTTTTTGCCTTCTCTACCATTTCTTGTCTTCAAACTCCCATATCTCGCGAACGGATTGACCTAACCCAAAAATTCCTATTGCATCTGAAAGTAGAAACTCGCCCGATTACAACGGTATGTGTGTTTTTTCCCTAGGCCATTCTGGTTAAGCGTTTGGAGCTGCAGAATTGCGAAAAATTTTTTGCCTCCTCAACCATTTCTTGGCTTCAAAGTCCCATATCTCGCGAACGGATTGACCTAACCCAAAAATTCCTATTGCATCTGAAAGTAGAAACTCGCCCGATTACAACGGTATGTTTATTTTTTCCCTAGGCCATTCTAGTTAAGCGTTTGGAGCAGCAGAATTGCGAAAAATTTTTGGCTTCTCAACCATTTCTTGGCTTCAAACTCCCATATCTCGCGAACGGATTGACCTAACCCAAATATTCCTATTGCGTCTGAAAGTAGAAACTCACCCGATTACAACGGTATGTGTATTTTTTCCCTAGGCCATTCTGGTTAAGCGTTTGGAGCAGCAGAAGGGCGAAAAATTTGTTGTCTTCTCAACCATATCTTAGCTTCAAACTCCCATATCTCGCGAACGGATTGACGTAACCCAAAAATTCCTATTGCATCTGAAAGTAGAAACTCGCCCGATTACAACGGTATGTGTATTTTTTCCCTAGGCCATTCTGGTTAAGCGTTTGGAGCAGCAGAATTGCGAAAAATTTTTTGCCTTCTCAACCTTTTCTTGGCTTCAAACTCCCATATCTCGCGAACGGATTGACGTAACCCAAAAATTCCTATTGCATCTGAAAGTAGAAACTCGCCCGATTACAACGGTATGTGTATTTTTTCCCTAGGCCATTCTGGTTAAGCGTTTGGAGCAGCAGAATTGCGAAAAATTGCATGCCTTCTCAACAATTTCTTGGCTTCAAACTCCCATATCTCGCGAACGAATTGACCTAACCCAAAAATTCCTATTGCATCTGAAAGTAGAAACTCGCCCGATTACAACGGTGTGTGTATTGTTTCCCTAGGCCATTCTGGTTAAGCGTTTGGAGCAGCAGAACTGCGAAAAATTTGTTTTCTTCTCAACCATTTCTTAGCTTCAAACTCCCATATCTCGCGAACGGATTGACATAAACCAAAAATTCCTGTTGCATCTGAAAGTAGAAACTCGCCCGATTACAACGGTATGTGTATTTTTTCCCTAGGCCATTCTGGTTAAGCGTTTGGAGCAGCTGTACTGCGAAAAATTTGTTGTCTTCTCAACCATTTCTTAGCTTCAAACTCCCATATCTCGCGAACGGATTGACATAAACCAAAAATTCCTGTTGCATCTGAAAGTAGAAACTCGCCCGATTACAACGGTATGTGTATTTTTTCCCTAGGCCATTCTAGTTAAGCGTTTGGAGCAGCAGAATTGCGAAAAATTTTTTGCCTTCTCAACCATTTCTTGTCTTGAAACTCCCATTTCTCGCGTACGGATTGACCTAACCCAAAAATTCCTATTGCATCTGAAAATAGAAACTCGCCCGATTTCAACGGTATGTGTATTTTTTCCCTTGGCCATTTTGGTTAAGCGTTTTGAGCAGCAGAATTACGAAAAATTTTTTGCCTTCTCAACCATTTCTTGTCTTCAAACTCTCATATCTCGCGAACGGATTGACCTAACCCAAAAATTCCTATTGCATCTGAAAGTAGAAACTCGCCCGATTACAACGGTACGTGTATTTTTCCCTTAGGCCATTCTGGTTAAGCGATTGGAGCAGCAGAAGTGCGATAAATTTATTGTCTTCTCAACCATTTCTTGGCTTCAAACTCCCATATCTCGCGAACGGATTGACCTAACCCAAAAATTCCTGTTGCGTCTGAAAGTAGAAACTCGCCCGATTACAACGGTATGTGTATTTTTTCCCTAGGCCATTCTGGTTAAGCGTTTGGAGCAGCAGAAGTGCGAAAAACTTGTTGTCTTCTCAACCATTTCTTAGCTTCAAACTCCCATATCTCGCGAACGGATTGAACAAACCCAGAAGTTCCTGCTGCGTCTGAAAGTAGAAGCTCGCCCGATTACAACAGTATGTGTATTTTTTCCCTAGGCCATTCTGGTTAAGCGTCGGAGCAGCAGAATTGCGAAAAATTTTTTGCCTTCTCAACCATTTCTTGTTTTCAAACTCCCATATCTCGCGAACGGATTGACCTAACCCAAAAATTCCTATTGCGTCTGAAAGTAGAAACTCGCCCGATTACAACGGTATGTGTATTTTTTCCATAGGCCATTCTGGCTAAGCGTTTGGAGCAGCAGAATTGCGAAAAATTTTTTGCCTTCTCAACCATTTCTTGGCTTCAAAGTCCCATATCTCGCGAACGGATTGACCTAACCCAAAAATTCCTATTGCATCTGAAAGTAGAAACTCGCCCGATTACAACGGTATGTGTATTTTTTCCCTAGGCCATCCTGGTTAAGCGTTTGGAGCAGCAGAATTGTGAAAAATTTTTTGCCTTCTCTACCATTTCTTGACTTCAAACTCCCATATCTCGCGAACGGATTGACCTAACCCAAAAATTCCTATTGCATCTGAAAGTAGAAACTCGCCCGATTACAACGGTATGTGTGTTTTTTCCCTAGGCCATTCTGGTTAAGCGTTTGGAGCAGCAGAATTGCGAAAAATTTTTTGCCTCCTCAACCATTTCTTGGCTTCAAAGTCCCATATCTCGCGAACGGATTGACCTAACCCAAAAATTCCTATTGCATCTGAAAGTAGAAACTCGCCCGATGACAACGGTATGTGTATTTTTTCCCTAGGCCATTCTGGTTAAGCGATTGGAGCAGCAGAATTGTGAAAAATTTTTTGCCTTCTCTACCATTTCTTGACTTCAAACTCCCATATCTCGCGAACGGATTGACCTAACCCAAAAATTCCTATTGCATCCGAAAGTAGAAACTCGCCCGATTACAAAGGTATGTGTATTTTTTCCCTTGACCATTCTGGTTAAGCCTTTGGAG
This sequence comes from Ptiloglossa arizonensis, assembly GCF_051014685.1. Classification (NCBI taxonomy): domain Eukaryota; kingdom Metazoa; phylum Arthropoda; class Insecta; order Hymenoptera; family Colletidae; genus Ptiloglossa; species Ptiloglossa arizonensis. The sequence continues at coordinate 123,471 of NW_027479101.1, forward strand.
CAGCAGAATTGTGAAAAATTTTTTGCCTCCTCAACCATTTCTTGGCTTCAAAGTCCCATATCTCGCGAACGGATTGACCTAACCCAAAAATTCCTATTGCATCTGAAAGTAGAAACTCGCCCGATGACAACGGTATGTGTATTTTTTCCCTAGGCCATTCTGGTTAAGCGATTGGAGCAGCAGAATTGTGAAAAATTTTTTGCCTTCTCTACCATTTCTTGACTTCAAACTCCCATATCTCGCGAACGGATTGACCTAACCCAAAAATTCCTATTGCATCCGAAAGTAGAAACTCGCCCGATTACAAAGGTATGTGTATTTTTTCCCTTGACCATTCTGGTTAAGCGTTTGGAGCAGCAGAAGTGCGAAAAACTTGTTGTCTTCTCAACCATTTCTTAGCTTCAAACTCCCATATCTCGCGAACGGATTGAACAAACCCAGAAGTTCCTGCTGCGTCTGAAAGTTGAAGCTCGCCCGATTACAACAGTATGTGTATTTTTTCCCTAGGCCATTCTGGTTAAGCGTTCGGAGCAGCAGAATTGCGAAAAATTTTTTGCCTTCTCAACCATTTCTTGTTTTCAAACTCCCATATCTCGCGAACGGATTGACCTAACCCAAAAATTCCTATTGCATCTGAAAGTAGAAACTCGCCCGCTTACAACGGTATGTGTATTTTTTCCCTAGGCCATTCTGGTTAAGCGTTTGGAGCAGCAGAATTGTGAAAAATTTTTTGCCTTCTCTACCATTTCTTGACTTCAAACTCCCATATCTCGCGAACGGATTTACCTAACCCAAAAATTCCTATTGCATCTGAAAGTAGAAACTCGCCCGATTACAACGGTATGTGTATTTTTTCCCTAGGCCATTCTGGCTAAGCGTTTGGAGCAGCAGAATTGCGAAAAATTTTTTGCCTTCTCAACCATTTCTTGGCTTCAAAGTCCCATATCTCGCGAACGGATTGACCTAACCCAAAAATTCCTATTGCATCTGAAAGTAGAAACTCGCCCGATTACAACGGTATGTGTATTTTTTCCCTAGGCCATTCTGGTTAAGCGTTTGGAGCAGCAGAAGTGCGAAAAATTTGTTGTCTTCTCAACCATATCTTAGCTTCAAACTCCCATATCTCGCGAACGGATTGACGTAACCCACAAATTCCTATTGCATCTGAAAGTAGAAACTCGCCCGATTACAACGGTATGTGTATTTTTTCCCTAGGCCATTCTGGTTAAGCGTTTGGAGCAGCAGAATTGCGAAAAATTTTTTGCCTTCTCAACCTTTTCTTGGCTTCAAACTCCCATATCTCGCGAACGGATTGACGTAACCCAAAAATTCCTATTGCATCTGAAAGTAGAAACTCGCCCGATTACAACGGTATGTGTATTTTTTCTCTAGGCCATTCTGGTTAAGCGTTTGGAGCAGCAGAATTGCGAAAAATTGCATGCCTTCTCAACAATTTCTTGGCTTCAAACTCCCATATCTCGCGAACGAATTGACCTAACCCAAAAATTCCTATTGCATCTGAAAGTAGAAACTCGCCCGATTACAACGGTGTGTGTATTGTTTCCCTAGGCCATTCTGGTTAAGCGTTTGGAGCAGCAGAACTGCGAAAAATTTGTTTTCTTCTCAACCATTTCTTAGCTTCAAACTCCCATATCTCGCGAACGGATTGACATATACCAAAAATTCCTGTTGCATCTGAAAGTAGAAACTCGCCCGATTACAACGGTAGGTGTATTTTTTCCCTAGGCCATTCTGGTTAAGCGTTTGGAGCAGCTGTACTGCGAAAAATTTGTTGTCTTCTCAACCATTTCTTAGCTTCAAACTCCCATATCTCGCGAACGGATTGACATAAACCAAAAATTCCTGTTGCATCTGAAAGTAGAAACTCGCCCGATTACAACGGTATGTGTATTTTTTCCCTAGGCCATTCTAGTTAAGCGTTTGGAGCAGCAGAATTGCGAAAAATTTTTTGCCTTCTCAACCATTTCTTGTCTTGAAACTCCCATTTCTCGCGAACGGATTGACCTAACCCAAAAATTCCTGTTGCGTCTGAAAGTAGAAACTCGCCCGATTACAACGGTATGTGTATTTTTTCCCTAGGCCATTCTGGTTAAGCGTTTGGAGCAGCAGAAGTGCGAAAAACTTGTTGTCTTCTCAACCATTTCTTAGCTTCAAACTCCCATATCTCGCGAACGGATTGAACAAACCCAGAAGTTCCTGCTGCGTCTGAAAGTAGAAGCTCGCCCGATTACAACAGTATGTGTATTTTTTCCCTAGGCCATTCTGGTTAAGCGTTCGGAGCAGCAGAATTGCGAAAAATTTTTTGCCTTCTCAACCATTTCTTGTTTTCAAACTCCCATATCTCGCGAACGGATTGACCTAACCCAAAAATTCCTATTGCATCTGAAAGTAGAAACTCGCCCGATTACAACGGTATGTGTATTTTTTCCCTAGGCCATTCTGGTTAAGCGTTTGGAGCAGCAGAATTGCGAAAAATTTTTCGCCTTCTCAACCATTTCTTAGCTTCAAACTCCCATATCTCGCGAACGGATTGAACAAACCCAGAAGTTCCTGCTGCGTCTGAAAGTAGAAGCTCGCCCGATTACAACAGTATGTGTATTTTTTCCCTAGGCCATTCTGGTTAAGCGTTTGGAGCAGCAGAAGTGCGAAAAATTTGTTGTCTTCTCAACCATTTCTTAGCTTCAAACTCCCATATCTCGCGAACGGATTGACGTAACCCAAAAATTCCTATTGCATCTGAAAGTAGAAACTCGCCCGATTACAACGGTATGTGTATTTTTTCCCTAGGCCATTCTGGTTAAGCGTTTGGAGCAGCAGAATTGCGAAAAATTTTTTGCCTTCTCAACCTTTTCTAGGCTTCAAAGTCCCATATCTCGCGAACGGATTGACCTAACCCAAAAATTCCTATTGCATCTGAAAGTAGAAACTCGCCCGCTTACAACGGTATGTGTATTTTTTCCCTAGGCCATTCTGGTTAAGCGTTTGGAGCAGCAGAATTGTGAAAAATTTTTTGCCTTCTCTACCATTTCTTGACTTCAAACTCCCATATCTCGCGAACGGATTGACCTAACCCAAAAATTCCTATTGCATCTGAAAGTAGAAACTCGCCCGATTACAACGGTATGTGTATTTTTTCCCTAGGCCATTCTGGCTAAGCGTTTGGAGCAGCAGAATTGCGAAAAATTTTTTGCCTTCTCAACCATTTCTTGGCTTCAAAGTCCCATATCTCGCGAACGGATTGACCTAACCCAAAAATTCCTATTGCATCTGAAAGTAGAAACTCGCCCGATTACAACGGTATGTGTATTTTTTCCCTAGGCCATCCTGGTTAAGCGTTTGGAGCAGCAGAATTGTGAAAAATTTTTTGCCTTCTCTACCATTTCTTGACTTCAAACTCCCATATCTCGCGAACGGATTGACCTAACCCAAAAATTCCTATTGCATCTGAAAGTAGAAACTCGCCCGATTACAATGGTATTTGTATTTTTTCCCTAGGCCATTCTGGTTAAGCGTTTGGAGCAGCAGAATTGCGAAAAATTTTTTGCCTTCTCAACAATTTCTTGGCTTCAAACTCCCATATCTCGCGAACGAATTGACCTAACCCAAAAATTCCTATTGCATCTGAAAGTAGAAACTCGCCCGATTACAACGGTATGTGTATTTTTTCCCTTGGCCATTCTGGTTAAGCGTTTGGAGCAGCAGAAGTGCGAAAAACTTGTTGTCTTCTCAACCATTTCTTAGCTTCAAACTCCCATATCTCGCGAACGGATTGAACAAACCCAGACGTTCCTGCTGCGTCTGAAAGTAGAAGCTCGCCCGATTACAACAGTATGTGTATTTTTTCCCTAGGCCATTCTGGTTAAGCGTTCGGAGCAGCAGAATTGCGAAAAATTTTTTGCCTTCTCAACCATTTCTTGTTTTCAAACTCCCATATCTCGCGAACGGATTGACCTAACCCAAAAATTCCTATTGCATCTGAAAGTAGAAACTCGCCCGATTACAACGGTATGTGTATTTTTTCCCTAGGCCATTCTGGTTAAGCGTTTGGAGCAGCAGAATTGCGAAAAATTTTTCGCCTTCTCAACCATTTCTTAGCTTCAAAGTCCCATATCTCGCGAACGGATTGACCTAACCCAAAAATTCCTATTGCATCTGAAAGTAGAAACTCGCCCGATGACAACGGTATGTGTATTTTTTCCCTAGGCCATTCTGGTTAAGCGTTTGGAGCAGCAGAATTGTGAAAAATTTTTTGCCTTCTCTACCATTTCTTGACTTCAAACTCCCATATCTCGCGAACGAATTGACCTAACCCAAAAATTCCTATTGCATCTGAAAGTAGAAACTCGCCCGATTACAACGGTATGTGTATTTTTTCCCTAGGCCATTCTGGTTAAGCGTTTGGAGCAGCAGAACTGCGAAAAATTTGTTGTCTTCTCAACCATTTCTTAGCTTCAAACTCCCATATCTCGCGAACGGATTGACCTAAACCAAAAATTCCTATTGCATCTGAAAGTAGAAACTCGCCCGATTACAACGGTATGTGTATTTTTTCCCTAGGCCATTCTAGTTAAGCGTTTGTAGCAGCAGAATTGCGAAAAATTTTTTGCCTTCTCAACCATTTCTTGTCTTGAAACTCCCATATCTCGCGAACGGATTGACCTAACCCAAAAATTCCTATTGCATCTGAAAGTAGAAACTCGCCCGATTACAACGGTATGTGTATTTTTTCCCTTGGCCATTTTGGTTAAGCGTTTGGAGCAGCAGAATTACGAAAAATTTTTTGCCTTCTCAACCATTTCTTGTCTTCAAACTCCCATATCTCGCGAACGGATTGACCTAACCCAAAAATTCCTATTGCATCTGAAAGTAGAAACTCACCCGATTACAACGGTATGTGTATTTTTTCCCTAGGCCATTCTGGTTAAGCGTTTGGAGCAACAGAAGTGCGAAAAATTTGTTGTCTTCTTAACCATTTCTTAGCTTCAAACTCCCATATCTCGCGAACGGATTGACGTAACCCAAAAATTCCTATTGCATCTGAAAGTAGAAACTCGCCCGATTACAACGGTATGTTTATTTTTTCCCTAGGCCATTCTAGTTAAGCGTTTGGAGCGGCAGAATTGCGAAAAATTTTTTGCCTTCTCAACCATTTCTTGTCTGCAAACTCCCATATCTCGCGAACGGATTGACCTAACCCAAAAATTCCTATTGCATCTGAAAGTAGGAACTCGCCCGATTACAACGGTATGTGTATTTTATCCCTAGGCCATTCTAGTTAAGCGTTTGGAGCAGCAGAACTGCGAAAAATTTTTTGCCTTCTCAACCATTTCTTAGCTTCAAAGTCCCATATCTCGCGAACGGATTGACCTAACCCAAAAATTCCTATTGCATCTGAAAGTAGAAACTCGCCCGATTACAACGGTATGTTTATTTTTTCCCTAGGCCATTCTAGTTAAGCGTTTGGAGCGGCAGAATTGCGAAAAATTTTTTGCCTTCTCAACCATTTCTTGTCTGCAAACTCCCATATCTCGCGAACGGATTGACCTAACCCAAAAATTCCTATTGCATCTGAAAGTAGAAACTCGCCCGATTACAACGGTATGTGTATTTTTTCCCTAGGCCATTCTAGTTAAGCGTTTGGAGCAGCAGAACTGCGAAAAATTTTTTGCCTTCTCAACCATTTCTTAGCTTCAAAGTCCCATATCTCGCGAACGGATTGACCTAACCCAAAAATTCCTATTGCATCTGGAAGTAGAAACTCGCCCGATTACAACGGTATGTGTATTTTTTCCCTAGGCCATTCTGGTTAAGCGTTTGGAGCAGCAGAATTGTGAAAAATTTTTTGCCTTCTCTACCATTTCTTGATTTCAAACTCCCATATCTCGCGAACGGATTGACCTAACCCAAAAATTCCTATTGCATCTGAAAGTAGAAACTCGCCCGATTACAACGGTATGTGTATTTTTTCCCTAGGCCATTCTAGTTAAGCGTTTGGAGCAGCAGAATTGCGAAAAATTTTTTGCCTTCTCAACCATTTCTTGGCTTCAAAGTCCCATATCTCGCGAACGGATTGACCTAACCCAAAAATTCCTATTGCATCCGAAAGTAGAAACTCGCCCGATTACAACGGTATGTGTATTTTTTCCCTTGGCCATTTTGGTTAAGCGTTTGGAGCAGCAGAATTACGAAAAATTTTTTGCCTTCTCAAACATTTCTTGTCTTCAAACTCCCATATCTCGCGAACGGATTGACCTAACCCAAAAATTCCTATTGCATCTGAAAGTAGAAACTCACCCGATTACAACGGTATGTGTATTTTTTCCCTAGGCCATTCTGGTTAAGCGTATGGAGCAACAGAAGTGCGAAAAATTTGTTGTCTTCTCAACCATTCCTTAGCTTCAAACTCCCATATCTCGCGAACGGATTGACGTAACCCAAAAATTCCTATTGCATCTGAAAGTAGAAACTCGCCCGATTACAACGGTATGTGTATTTTTTCCCTAGGCCATTCTGGTTAAGCGTTTGGAGCAGCAGAATTGCGAAAAATTTTTTGCCTTCTCAACCATTTCTTGTCTTGAAACTCCCATATCTCGCGAACGGATTGACCTAACCCAAAAATTCCTATTGCATCTGAAAGTAGAAACTCGCCCGATTACAACGGTATGTGTATTTTTTCCCTTGGCCATTTTGGTTAAGCGTTTGGAGCAGCAGAATTGCGAGAAAGTTTTTGCCTTCTCAACCATTTCTTGGCTTCAAACTCCCATATCTCGCGAACGGATTGACCTAACCCAAAAATTCCTATTGCATCTGAAAGTACAAACTCGCCCGATTACAACGGTGTGTGTATTTTTTCCCTTGGCCATTCTGGTTAAGCGTTTGGAGCAGCAGAATTGTGAAAAATTTTTTGCCTTCTCTACCATTTCTCGGCTTCAAACTCCCATATCTCGCGAACAGATTGACCTAACCCAAAAATTCCTATTGCATCTGAAAGTAGAAACTCGCCCGATTACAACGGTATGTTTATTTTTTCCCTAGGCCATTCTAGTTAAGCGTTTGGAGCGGCAGAATTGCGAAAAATTTTTTGCCTTCTCAACCATTTCTTGTCTGCAAACTCCCATATCTCGCGAACGGATTGACCTAACCCAAAAATTCCTATTGCATCTGAAAGTAGAAACTCGCCCGATTACAACGGTATGTGTATTTTTTCCCTAGGCCATTCTAGTTAAGCGTTTGGAGCAGCAGAATTGCGAAAAATTTTTTGCCTTCTCAACCATTTCTTAGCTTCAAAGTCCCATATCTCGCGAACGGATTGACCTAACCCAAAAATTCCTATTGCATCTGGAAGTAGAAACTCGCCCGATTACAACGGTATGTGTATTTTTTCCCTAGGCCATTCTGGTTAAGCGTTTGGAGCAGCAGAATTGTGAAAAATTTTTTGCCTTCTCTACCATTTCTTGACTTCAAACTCCCATACCTCGCGAACGGATTGACCTAACCCAAAAATTCCTATTGCATCTGAAAGTAGAAACTCGCCCGATTACAACGGTATGTGTATTTTTTCCCTAGGCCATTCTAGTTAAGCGTTTGGAGCAGCAGAATTGCGAAAAATTTTTTGCCTTCTCAACCATTTCTTGGCTTCAAAGTCCCATATCTCGCGAACGGATTGACCTAACCCAAAAATTCCTATTGCATCCGAAAGTAGAAACTCGCCCGATTACAACGGTATGTGTATTTTTTCCCTTGGCCATTTTGGTTAAGCGTTTGGAGCAGCAGAATTACGAAAAATTGTTTGCCTTCTCAACCATTTCTTGTCTTCAAACTCCCATATCTCGCGAACGGATTGACCTAACCCAAAAATTCCTATTGCATCTGAAAGTAGAAACTCACCCGATTACAACGGTATGTGTATTTTTTCCCTAGGCCATTCTGGTTAAGCGTTTGGAGCAACAGAAGTGCGAAAAATTTGTTGTCTTCACAACCATTCCTTAGCTTCAAACTCCCATATCTCGCGAACGGATTGACGTAACCCAAAAATTCCTATTGCATCTGAAAGTAGAAACTCGCCCGATTACAACGGTATGTGTATTTTTTCCCTAGGCCATTCTGGTTAAGCGTTTGGAGCAGCAGAATTGCGAAAAATTTTTTGCCTTCTCAACCATTTCTTGTCTTGAAACTCCCATATCTCGCGAACGGATTGACCTAACCCAAAAATTCCTATTGCATCTAAAAGTAGAAACTCGCCCGATTACAACGGTATGTGTATTTTTTCCCTAGGCCATTCTAGTTAAGCGTTTGGAGCAGCAGAACTGCGAAAAATTTTTTGCCTTCTCAACCATTTCTTGGCTTCAAAGTCCCATATCTCGCGAACGGATTGACCTAACCCAAAAATTCCTATTGCATCTGGAAGTAGAAACTCGCCCGATTACAACGGTATGTGTATTTTTTCCCTAGGCCATTCTGGTTAAGCGTTTGGAGCAGCAGAATTGTGAAAAATTTTTTGCCTTCTCTACCATTTCTTGACTTCAAACTCCCATATCTCGCGAACGGATTGACCTAACCCAAAAATTCCTATTGCATCTGAAAGTAGAAACTCGCCCGATTACAACGGTATGTGTGTTTTTTCCCTAGGCCATTCTGGTTAAGCGTTTGGAGCAGCAGAATTGCGAAAAATTTTTTGCCTTCTCAACCATTTCTTGGCTTCAAAGTCCCATATCTCGCGAACGGATTGACCTAACCCAAAAATTCCTATTGCATCTGAAAGTAGAAACTCGCCCGATGACAACGGTATGTTTATTTTTCCCCTAGGCCATTCTAGTTAAGCGTTCGGAGCAGCAGAATTGCGAAAAATTTTTTGCCTTCTCAACCATTTCTTGTCTTGAAACTCCCATATCTCGCGAACGGATTGACCTAACCCAAAAATTCCTATTGCATCTGAAAGTAGAAACTCGCCCGATTACAACGGTATGTTTATTTTTCCCCTAGGCCATTCTAGTTAAGCGTTTGGAGCAGCAGAATTGCGAAAAATTTTTGGCTTCTCAACCATTTCTTGGCTTCAAACTCCCATATCTCGCGAACGGATTGACCTAACCCAAAAATTCCTATTGCATCTGAAAGTAGAAACTCACCCGATTACAACGGTATGTGTATTTTTTCCCTAGGCCATTCTGGTTAAGCGTTTGGAGCAGCAGAATTGTGAAAAATTTTTTGCCTTCTCTACCATTTCTCGGCTTCAAACTCCCATATCTCGCGAACAGATTGACCTAACCCAAAAATTCCTATTGCATCTGAAAGTAGAAACTCGCCCGATTACAACGGTATGTGTATTTTTTCCCTAGGCCATTCTAGTTAAGCGTTTGGAGCAGCAGAACTGCGAAAAATTTTTTGCCTTCTCAACCATTTCTTAGCTTCAAAGTCCCATATCTCGCGAACGGATTGACCTAACCCAAAAATTCCTATTGCATCTGGAAGTAGAAACTCGCCCGATTACAACGGTATGTGTATTTTTTCCCTAGGCCATTCTGGTTAAGCGTTTGGAGCAGCAGAATTGTGAAAAATTTTTTGCCTTCTCTACCATTTCTTGACTTCAAACTCCCATATCTCGCGAACGGATTGACCTAACCCAAAAATTCCTATTGCATCTGAAAGTAGAAACTCGCCCGATTACAACGGTATGTGTATTTTTTCCCTAGGCCATTCTAGTTAAGCGTTTGGAGCAGCAGAATTGCGAAAAATTTTTTGCCTTCTCAACCATTTCTTGGCTTCAAAGTCCCATATCTCGCGAACGGATTGACCTAACCCAAAAATTCCTATTGCATCCGAAAGTAGAAACTCGCCCGATTACAACGGTATGTGTATTTTTTCCCTTGGCCATTTTGGTTAAGCGTTTGGAGCAGCAGAATTACGAAAAATTTTTTGCCTTCTCAACCATTTCTTGTCTTCAAACTCCCATATCTCGCGAACGGATTGACCTAACCCAAAAATTCCTATTGCATCTGAAAGTAGAAACTCACCCGATTACAACGGTATGTGTATTTTTTCCCTAGGCCATTCTGGTTAAGCGTTTGGAGCAACAGAAGTGCGAAAAATTTGTTGTCTTCTCAACCATTCCTTAGCTTCAAACTCCCATATCTCGCGAACGGATTGACGTAACCCAAAAATTCCTATTGCATCTGAAAGTAGAAACTCGCCCGATTACAACGGTATGTGTATTTTTTCCCTAGGCCATTCTGGTTAAGCGTTTGGAGCAGCAGAATTGCGAAAAATTTTTTGCCTTCTCAACCATTTCTTGTCTTGAAACTCCCATATCTCGCGAACGGATTGACCTAACCCAAAAATTCCTATTGCATCTGAAAGTAGAAACTCGCCCGATTACAACGGTATGTGTATTTTTTCCCTTGGCCATTTTGGTTAAGCGTTTGGAGCAGCAGAATTGCGAGAAAGTTTTTGCCTTCTCAACCATTTCTTGGCTTCAAACTCCCATATCTCGCGAACGGATTGACCTAACCCAAAAATTCCTATTGCATCTGAAAGTACAAACTCGCCCGATTACAACGGTGTGTGTATTTTTTCCCTTGGCCATTCTGGTTAAGCGTTTGGAGCAGCAGAATTGTGAAAATTTTTTTGCCTTCTCTACCATTTCTCGGCTTCAAACTCCCATATCTCGCGAACAGATTGACCTAACCCAAAAATTCCTATTGCATCTGAAAGTAGAAACTCGCCCGATTACAACGGTATGTTTATTTTTTCCCTAGGCCATTCTAGTTAAGCGTTTGGAGCGGCAGAATTGCGAAAAATTTTTTGCCTTCTCAACCATTTCTTGTCTGCAAACTCCCATATCTCGCGAACGGATTGACCTAACCCAAAAATTCCTATTGCATCTGAAAGTAGAAACTCGCCCGATTACAACGGTATGTGTATTTTTTCCCTAGGCCATTCTAGTTAAGCGTTTGGAGCAGCAGAATTGCGAAAAATTTTTTGCCTTCTCAACCATTTCTTAGCTTCAAAGTCCCATATCTCGCGAACGGATTGACCTAACCCAAAAATTCCTATTGCATCTGGAAGTAGAAACTCGCCCGATTACAACGGTATGTGTATTTTTTCCCTAGGCCATTCTGGTTAAGCGTTTGGAGCAGCAGAATTGTGAAAAATTTTTTGCCTTCTCTACCATTTCTTGACTTCAAACTCCCATACCTCGCGAACGGATTGACCTAACCCAAAAATTCCTATTGCATCTGAAAGTAGAAACTCGCCCGATTACAACGGTATGTGTATTTTTTCCCTAGGCCATTCTAGTTAAGCGTTTGGAGCAGCAGAATTGCGAAAAATTTTTTGCCTTCTCAACCATTTCTTGGCTTCAAAGTCCCATATCTCGCGAACGGATTGACCTAACCCAAAAATTCCTATTGCATCCGAAAGTAGAAACTCGCCCGATTACAACGGTATGTGTATTTTTTCCCTTGGCCATTTTGGTTAAGCGTTTGGAGCAGCAGAATTACGAAAAATTGTTTGCCTTCTCAACCATTTCTTGTCTTCAAACTCCCATATCTCGCGAACGGATTGACCTAACCCAAAAATTCCTATTGCATCTGAAAGTAGAAACTCACCCGATTACAACGGTATGTGTATTTTTTCCCTAGGCCATTCTGGTTAAGCGTTTGGAGCAACAGAAGTGCGAAAAATTTGTTGTCTTCACAACCATTCCTTAGCTTCAAACTCCCATATCTCGCGAACGGATTGACGTAACCCAAAAATTCCTATTGCATCTGAAAGTAGAAACTCGCCCGATTACAACGGTATGTGTATTTTTTCCCTAGGCCATTCTGGTTAAGCGTTTGGAGCAGCAGAATTGCGAAAAATTTTTTGCCTTCTCAACCATTTCTTGTCTTGAAACTCCCATATCTCGCGAACGGATTGACCTAACCCAAAAATTCCTATTGCATCTAAAAGTAGAAACTCGCCCGATTACAACGGTATGTGTATTTTTTCCCTAGGCCATTCTAGTTAAGCGTTTGGAGCAGCAGAACTGCGAAAAATTTTTTGCCTTCTCAACCATTTCTTGGCTTCAAAGTCCCATATCTCGCGAACGGATTGACCTAACCCAAAAATTCCTATTGCATCTGGAAGTAGAAACTCGCCCGATTACAACGGTATGTGTATTTTTTCCCTAGGCCATTCTGGTTAAGCGTTTGGAGCAGCAGAATTGTGAAAAATTTTTTGCCTTCTCTACCATTTCTTGACTTCAAACTCCCATATCTCGCGAACGGATTGACCTAACCCAAAAATTCCTATTGCATCTGAAAGTAGAAACTCGCCCGATTACAACGGTATGTGTGTTTTTTCCCTAGGCCATTCTGGTTAAGCGTTTGGAGCAGCAGAATTGCGAAAAATTTTTTGCCTTCTCAACCATTTCTTGGCTTCAAAGTCCCATATCTCGCGAACGGATTGACCTAACCCAAAAATTCCTATTGCGTCTGAAAGTAGAAACTCGCCCGATGACAACGGTATGTTTATTTTTCCCCTAGGCCATTCTAGTTAAGCGTTCGGAGCAGCAGAATTGCGAAAAATTTTTTGCCTTCTCAACCATTTCTTGTCTTGAAACTCCCATATCTCGCGAACGGATTGACCTAACCCAAAAATTCCTATTGCATCTGAAAGTAGAAACTCGCCCGATTACAACGGTATGTTTATTTTTCCCCTAGGCCATTCTAGTTAAGCGTTTGGAGCAGCAGAATTGCGAAAAATTTTTGTCTTCTCAACCATTTCTTGGCTTCAAACTCCCATATCTCGCGAACGGATTGACCTAACCCAAAAATTCCTATTGCATCTGAAAGTAGAAACTCACCCGATTACAACGGTATGTGTATTTTTTCCCTAGGCCATTCTGGTTAAGCGTTTGGAGCAGCAGAATTGTGAAAAATTTTTTGCCTTCTCTACCATTTCTCGGCTTCAAACTCCCATATCTCGCGAACAGATTGACCTAACCCAAAAATTCCTATTGCATCTGAAAGTAGAAACTCGCCCGATTACAACGGTATGTTTATTTTTTCCCTAGGCCATTCTAGTTAAGCGTTTGGAGCGGCAGAATTGCGAAAAATTTTTTGCCTTCTCAACCATTTCTTGTCTTCAAACTCCCATATCTCGCGAACGGATTGACCTAACCCAAAAATTCCTATTGCATCTGAAAGTAGAAACTCGCCCCATCACAACGGTATGTGTATTTTTTCCCTAGGCCATTCTGGTTAAGCGTTTGGAGCAGCAGAATTGCGAAAAATTTTTTGCCTTCTCTACCATTTCTTGACTTCAAACTCCCATATCTCGCGAACGGATTGACCTAACCGAAAAATTCCTATTGCATCTGGAAGTAGAAACTCGCCCGATTACAACGGTATGTGTATTTTTTCCCTAGGCCATTCTGGTTAAGCGTTTGGAGCAGCAGAATTGTGAAAAATTTTTTGCCTTCTCTACCATTTCTTGACTTCAAACTCCCATATCTCGCGAACGGATTGACCTAACCCAAAAATTCCTATTGCATCTGAAAGTAGAAACTCGCCCGATTACAACGGTATGTGTATTTTTTCCCTAGGCCATTCTAGTTAAGCGTTTGGGCAGCAGAATTGCGAAAAATTTTTTGCCTTCTCAACCATTTCTTGTCTTGAAACTCCCATATCTCGCGAACAGATTGACCTAACCCAAAAATTCCTATTGCACCTGAAAGTAGAAACTCGCCCGGTTACAACGGTATGTGTATTTTTTCCCTTGGCCATTTTGGTTAAGCGTTTGGGGCAGCAGAATTACGAAAAATTTTTTGCCTTCTCAACCATTTCTTGTCTTCAAACTCCCATATCTCGCGAACGGATTGACCTAACCCAAAAATTCCTATTGCATCTGAAAGTAGAAACTCACCCGATTACAACGGTATGTGTATTTTATCCCTAGGCCATTCTGGTTAAGCGTTTGGAGCAACAGAAGTGCGAAAAATTTGTTGTCTTCTCAACCATTCCTTACCTTCAAACTCCCATATCTCGCGAACGGATTGACGTAACCCAAAAATTCCTATTGCATCTGAAAGTAGAAACTCGCCCGATTACAACGGTATGTGTATTTTTTCCCTAGGCCATTCTGGTTAAGCGTTTGGAGCAGCAGAACTGCGAAAAATTTTTTGCCTTCTCAACCATTTCTTGGTTTCAAAGTCCCATATCTCGCGAACGGATTGACCTAACCCAAAAATTCCTATTGCATCTGGAAGTAGAAACTCGCCCGATTACAACGGTATGTGTATTTTTTCCCTAGGCCATTCTGGTTAAGCGTTTGGAGCAGCAGAATTGTGAAAAATTTTTTGCCTTCTCTACCATTTCTTGACTTCAAACTCCCATATCTCGCGAACGGATTGACCTAACCCAAAAATTCCTATTGCATCTAAAAGTAGAAACTCGCCCGATTACAACGGTATGTGTATTTTTTCCCTAGGCCATTCTAGTTAAGCGTTTGGAGCAGCAGAACTGCGAAAAATTTTTTGCCTTCTCAACCATTTCTTGGCTTCAAAGTCCCATATCTCGCGAACGGATTGACCTAACCCAAAAATTCCTATTGCATCTGAAAGTAGAAACTCGCCCGATGACAACGGTATGTTTATTTTTCCCCTAGGCCATTCTAGTTAAGCGTTCGGAGCAGCAGAATTGCGAAAAATTTTTTGCCTTCTCAACCATTTCTTGTCTTGAAACTCCCATATCTCGCGAACGGATTGACCTAACCCAAAAATTCCTATTGCATCTGAAAGTAGAAACCCGCCCGATTACAACGGTATGTGTATTTTTTCCCTTGGCCATTTTGGTTAAGCGTTAGGAGCAGCAGAATTGCGAGAAAGTTTTTGCCTTCTCAACCATTTCTTGGCTTCAAACTCCCATATCTCGCGAACGGATTGACCTAACCCAAAATTTCCTATTGCATCCGAAAGTAGAAACTCGCCCGATTACAAAGGTATGTGTATTTTTTCCCTTGACCATTCTGGTTAAGCCTTTGGAGCAGCAGAATTGTGAAAAGTTTTTTGCCTTCTCTACCATTTCTTGGCTTCAAACTCCCATATCTCGCGAACAGATTGACCTAACCCAAAAATTCCTATTGCATCTGAAAGTAGAAACTCGCCCGATTACAACGGTATGTTTATTTTTCCCCTAGGCCATTCTAGTTAAGCGTTTGGAGCAGCAGAATTGCGAAACATTTTTGGCTTCTCAACCATTTCTTGGCTTCAAACTCCCATATCTCGCGAACGGATTGACCTAACCCAAAAATTCCTATTGCATCTGAAAGTAGAAACTCACCCGATTACAACGGTATGTGTATTTTTTCCCTAGGCCATTCTGGTTAAGCGTTTGGAGCAGCAGAATTGTGAAAAATTTTTTGCCTTCTCTACCATTTCTCGGCTTCAAACTCCCATATCTCGCGAACAGATTGACCTAACCCAAAAATTCCTATTGCATCTGAAAGTAGAAACTCGCCCGATTACAACGGTATGTTTATTTTTTCCCTAGGCCATTCTAGTTAAGCGTTTGGAGCGGCAGAATTGCGAAAAATTTTTTGCCTTCTCAACCATTTCTTGTCTTCAAACTCCCATATCTCGCGAACGGATTGACCTAACCCAAAAATTCCTATTGCATCTGAAAGTAGAAACTCGCCCCATCACAACGGTATGTGTATTTTTTCCCTAGGCCATTCTAGTTAAGCGTTTGGAGCAGCAGAATTGCGAGAAAGTTTTTGCCTTCTCAACCATTTCTTGGCTTCAAACTCCCATATCTCGCGAACAGATTGACCTAACCCAAAAATTCCTATTGCATCTGAAAGTAGAAACTCGCCCGATTACAACGGTATGTTTATTTTTTCCCTAGGCCATTCTAGTTAAGCGTTTGGAGCGGCAGAATTGCGAAAAATTTTTTGCCTTCTCAACCATTTCTTGTCTTCAAACTCCCATATCTCGCGAACGGATTGACCTAACCCAAAAATTCCTATTGCATCTGAAAGTAGAAACTCGCCCGATTACAACAGTATGTGTATTTTTTCCCTAGGCCATTCTAGTTAAGCGTTTGGAGCAGCAGAACTGCGAAAAATTTTTTGCCTTCTCAACCATTTCTTGGCTTCAAAGTCCCATATCTCGCGAACGGATTGACCTAACCCAAAAATTCCTATTGCATCTGGAAGTAGAAACTCGCCCGATTACAACGGTATGTGTATTTTTTCCCTAGGCCATTCTGGTTAAGCGTTTGGAGCAGCAGAATTGTGAAAAATTTTTTGCCTTCTCTACCATTTCTTGACTTCAAACTCCCATATCTCGCGAACGGATTGACCTAACCCAAAAATTCCTATTGCATCTGAAAGTAGAAACTCGCCCGATTACAACGGTATGTGTGTTTTTTCCCTAGGCCATTCTGGTTAAGCGTTTGGAGCAGCAGAATTGCGAAAAATTTTTTGCCTTCTCAACCATTTCTTGGCTTCAAAGTCCCATATCTCGCGAACGGATTGACCTAACCGAAAAATTCCTATTGCATCTGGAAGTAGAAACTCGCCCGATTACAACGGTATGTGTATTTTTTCCCTAGGCCATTCTGGTTAAGCGTTTGGAGCAGCAGAATTGTGAAAAATTTTTTGCCTTCTCTACCATTTCTTGACTTCAAACTCCCATATCTCGCGAACGGATTGACCTAACCCAAAAATTCCTATTGCATCTGAAAGTAGAAACTCGCCCGATTACAACGGTATGTGTATTTTTTCCCTAGGCCATTCTAGTTAAGCGTTTGGAGCAGCAGAATTGCGAAAAATTTTTTGCCTTCTCAACCATTTCTTGTCTTGAAACTCCCATATCTCGCGAACGGATTGACCTAACCCAAAAATTCCTATTGCACCTGAAAGTAGAAACTCGCCCGGTTACAACGGTATGTGTATTTTTTCCCTTGGCCATTTTGGTTAAGCGTTTGGGGCAGCAGAATTACGAAAAATTTTTTGCCTTCTCAACCATTTCTTGTCTTCAAACTCCCATATCTCGCGAACGGATTGACCTAACCCAAAAATTCCTATTGCATCTGAAAGTAGAAACTCACCCGATTACAACGGTATGTGTATTTTATCCCTAGGCCATTCTGGTTAAGCGTTTGGAGCAACAGAAGTGCGAAAAATTTGTTGTCTTCTCAACCATTCCTTAGCTTCAAACTCCCATAACTCGCGAACGGATTGACGTAACCCAAAAATTCCTATTGCATCTGAAAGTAGAAACTCGCCCGATTACAACGGTATGTGTATTTTTTCCCTAGGCCATTCTGGTTAAGCGTTTGGAGCAGCAGAACTGCGAAAAATTTTTTGCCTTCTCAACCATTTCTTGGTTTCAAAGTCCCATATCTCGCGAACGGATTGACCTAACCCAAAAATTCCTATTGCATCTGGAAGTAGAAACTCGCCCGATTACAACGGTATGTGTATTTTTTCCCTAGGCCATTCTGGTTAAGCGTTTGGAGCAGCAGAATTGTGAAAAATTTTTTGCCTTCTCTACCATTTCTCGGCTTCAAACTCCCATATCTCGCGAACAGATTGACCTAACCCAAAAATTCCTATTGCATCTGAAAGTAGAAACTCGCCCGATTACAACGGTATGTTTATTTTTTCCCTAGGCCATTCTAGTTAAGCGTTTGGAGCGGCAGAATTGCGAAAAATTTTTTGCCTTCTCAATCATTTCTTGTCTTCAAACTCCCATATCTCGCGAACGGATTGACCTAACCCAAAAATTCCTATTGCATCTGAAAGTAGAAACTCGCCCCATCACAACGTTTTTTTTTTTTTTTCCCTAGGCCATTCTAGTTAAGCGTTTGGAGCAGCAGAATTGCGAGAAAGTTTTTGCCTTCTCAACCATTTCTTGGCTTCAAACTCCCATATCTCGCGAACGGATTGACCTAACCCAAAAATTCCTATTGCATCTGAAAGTAGAAACTCACCCGATTACAACGGTATGTGTATTTTTTCCCTAGGCCATTCTGGTTAAGCGTTTGGAGCAGCAGAATTGTGAAAAATTTTTTGCCTTCTCTACCATTTCTCGGCTTCAAACTCCCATATCTCGCGAACAGATTGACCTAACCCAAAAATTCCTATTGCATCTGAAAGTAGAAACTCGCCCGATTACAACGGTATGTGTATTTTTTCCCTAGGCCATTCTAGTTAAGCGTTTGGAGCAGCAGAACTGCGAAAAATTTTTTGCCTTCTCAACCATTTCTTAGCTTCAAAGTCCCATATCTCGCGAACGGATTGACCTAACCCAAAAATTCCTATTGCATCTGGAAGTAGAAACTCGCCCGATTACAACGGTATGTGTATTTTTTCCCTAGGCCATTCTGGTTAAGCGTTTGGAGCAGCAGAATTGTGAAAAATTTTTTGCCTTCTCTACCATTTCTTGACTTCAAACTCCCATATCTCGCGAACGGATTGACCTAACCCAAAAATTTCTATTGCATCTGAAAGTAGAAACTCGCCCGATTACAACGGTATGTGTATTTTTTCCCTAGGCCATTCTAGTTAAGCGTTTGGAGCAGCAGAATTGCGAAAAATTTTTTGCCTTCTCAACCATTTCTTGGCTTCAAAGTCCCATATCTCGCGAACGGATTGACCTAACCCAAAAATTCCTATTGCATCCGAAAGTAGAAACTCGCCCGATTACAACGGTATGTGTATTTTTTCCCTTGGCCATTTTGGTTAAGCGTTTGGAGCAGCAGAATTACGAAAAATTTTTTGCCTTCTCAACCATTTCTTGTCTTCAAACTCCCATATCTCGCGAACGGATTGACCTAACCCAAAAATTCCTATTGCATCTGAAAGTAGAAACTCGCCCGATTACAACGGTATGTGTATTTTTTCCCTAGGCCATTCTAGTTAAGCGTTTGGAGCAACAGAAGTGCGAAAAATTTGTTGTCTTCTCAACCATTCCTTAGCTTCAAACTCCCATATCTCGCGAACGGATTGACGTAACCCAAAAATTCCTATTGCATCTGAAAGTAGAAACTCGCCCGATTACAACGGTATGTGTATTTTTTCCCTAGGCCATTCTGGTTAAGCGTTTGGAGCAGCAGAATTGCGAAAAATTTTTTGCCTTCTCAACCATTTCTTGTCTTGAAACTCCCATATCTCGCGAACGGATTGACCTAACCCAAAAATTCCTATTGCATCTGAAAGTAGAAACTCGCCCGATTACAACGGTATGTGTATTTTTTCCCTTGGCCATTTTGGTTAAGCGTTTGGAGCAGCAGAATTGCGAGAAAGTTTTTGCCTTCTCAACCATTTCTTGGCTTCAAACTCCCATATCTCGCGAACGGATTGACCTAACCCAAAAATTCCTATTGCATCTGAAAGTACAAACTCGCCCGATTACAACGGTGTGTGTATTTTTTCCCTTGGCCATTCTGGTTAAGCGTTTGGAGCAGCAGAATTGTGAAAAATTTTTTGCCTTCTCTGCCATTTCTCGGCTTCAAACTCCCATATCTCGCGAACAGATTGACCTAACCCAAAAATTCCTATTGCATCTGAAAGTAGAAACTCGCCCGATTACAACGGTATGTTTATTTTTTCCCTAGGCCATTCTAGTTAAGCGTTTGGAGCGGCAGAATTGCGAAAAATTTTTTGCCTTCTCAACCATTTCTTGTCTGCAAACTCCCATATCTCGCGAACGGATTGACCTAACCCAAAAATTCCTATTGCATCTGAAAGTAGAAACTCGCCCGATTACAACGGTATGTGTATTTTTTCCCTAGGCCATTCTAGTTAAGCGTTTGGAGCAGCAGAATTGCGAAAAATTTTTTGCCTTCTCAACCATTTCTTGGCTTCAAAGTCCCATATCTCGCGAACGGATTGACCTAACCCAAAAATTCCTATTGCATCCGAAAGTAGAAACTCGCCCGATTACAACGGTATGTGTATTTTTTCCCTTGGCCATTTTGGTTAAGCGTTTGGAGCAGCAGAATTACGAAAAATTGTTTGCCTTCTCAACCATTTCTTGTCTTCAAACTCCCATATCTCGCGAACGGATTGACCTAACCCAAAAATTCCTATTGCATCTGAAAGTAGAAACTCACCCGATTACAACGGTATGTGTATTTTTTCCCTAGGCCATTCTGGTTAAGCGTTTGGAGCAACAGAAGTGCGAAAAATTTGTTGTCTTCACAACCATTCCTTAGCTTCAAACTCCCATATCTCGCGAACGGATTGACGTAACCCAAAAATTCCTATTGCATCTGAAAGTAGAAACTCGCCCGATTACAACGGTATGTGTATTTTTTCCCTAGGCCATTCTGGTTAAGCGTTTGGAGCAGCAGAATTGCGAAAAATTTTTTGCCTTCTCAACCATTTCTTGTCTTGAAACTCCCATATCTCGCGAACGGATTGACCTAACCCAAAAATTCCTATTGCATCTAAAAGTAGAAGCTCGCCCGATTACAACGGTATGTGTATTTTTTCCCTAGGCCATTCTAGTTAAGCGTTTGGAGCAGCAGAACTGCGAAAAATTTTTTGCCTTCTCAACCATTTCTTGGCTTCAAAGTCCCATATCTCGCGAACGGATTGACCTAACCCAAAAATTCCTATTGCATCTGGAAGTAGAAACTCGCCCGATTACAACGGTATGTGTATTTTTTCCCTAGGCCATTCTGGTTAAGCGTTTGGAGCAGCAGAATTGTGAAAAATTTTTTGCCTTCTCTACCATTTCTTGACTTCAAACTCCCATATCTCGCGAACGGATTGACCTAACCCAAAAATTCCTATTGCATCTGAAAGTAGAAACTCGCCCGATTACAACGGTATGTGTGTTTTTTCCCTAGGCCATTCTGGTTAAGCGTTTGGAGCAGCAGAATTGCGAAAAATTTTTTGCCTTCTCAACCATTTCTTGGCTTCAAAGTCCCATATCTCGCGAACGGATTGACCTAACCCAAAAATTCCTATTGCGTCTGAAAGTAGAAACTCGCCCGATGACAACGGTATGTTTATTTTTCCCCTAGGCCATTCTAGTTAAGCGTTCGGAGCAGCAGAATTGCGAAAAATTTTTTGCCTTCTCAACCATTTCTTGTCTTGAAACTCCCATATCTCGCGAACGGATTGACCTAACCCAAAAATTCCTATTGCATCTGAAAGTAGAAACTCGCCCGATTACAACGGTATGTTTATTTTTCCCCTAGGCCATTCTAGTTAAGCGTTTGGAGCAGCAGAATTGCGAAAAATTTTTGTCTTCTCAACCATTTCTTGGCTTCAAACTCCCATATCTCGCGAACGGATTGACCTAACCCAAAAATTCCTATTGCATCTGAAAGTAGAAACTCACCCGATTACAACGGTATGTGTATTTTTTCCCTAGGCCATTCTGGTTAAGCGTTTGGAGCAGCAGAATTGTGAAAAATTTTTTGCCTTCTCTACCATTTCTCGGCTTCAAACTCCCATATCTCGCGAACAGATTGACCTAACCCAAAAATTCCTATTGCATCTGAAAGTAGAAACTCGCCCGATTACAACGGTATGTTTATTTTTTCCCTAGGCCATTCTAGTTAAGCGTTTGGAGCGGCAGAATTGCGAAAAATTTTTTGCCTTCTCAACCATTTCTTGTCTGCAAACTCCCATATCTCGCGAACGGATTGACCTAACCCAAAAATTCCTATTGCATCTGAAAGTAGAAACTCGCCCGATTACAACGGTATGTGTATTTTTTCCCTAGGCCATTCTAGTTAAGCGTTTGGAGCAGCAGAATTGCGAAAAATTTTTTGCCTTCTCAACCATTTCTTGGCTTCAAAGTCCCATATCTCGCGAACGGATTGACCTAACCCAAAAATTCCTATTGCATCCGAAAGTAGAAACTCGCCCGATTACAACGGTATGTGTATTTTTTCCCTTGGCCATTTTGGTTAAGCGTTTGGAGCAGCAGAATTACGAAAAATTGTTTGCCTTCTCAACCATTTCTTGTCTTCAAACTCCCATATCTCGCGAACGGATTGACCTAACCCAAAAATTCCTATTGCATCTGAAAGTAGAAACTCACCCGATTACAACGGTATGTGTATTTTTTCCCTAGGCCATTCTGGTTAAGCGTTTGGAGCAACAGAAGTGCGAAAAATTTGTTGTCTTCACAACCATTCCTTAGCTTCAAACTCCCATATCTCGCGAACGGATTGACGTAACCCAAAAATTCCTATTGCATCTGAAAGTAGAAACTCGCCCGATTACAACGGTATGTGTATTTTTTCCCTAGGCCATTCTGGTTAAGCGTTTGGAGCAGCAGAATTGCGAAAAATTTTTTGCCTTCTCAACCATTTCTTGTCTTGAAACTCCCATATCTCGCGAACGGATTGACCTAACCCAAAAATTCCTATTGCATCTAAAAGTAGAAACTCGCCCGATTACAACGGTATGTGTATTTTTTCCCTAGGCCATTCTAGTTAAGCGTTTGGAGCAGCAGAACTGCGAAAAATTTTTTGCCTTCTCAACCATTTCTTGGCTTCAAAGTCCCATATCTCGCGAACGGATTGACCTAACCCAAAAATTCCTATTGCATCTGGAAGTAGAAACTCGCCCGATTACAACGGTATGTGTATTTTTTCCCTAGGCCATTCTGGTTAAGCGTTTGGAGCAGCAGAATTGTGAAAAATTTTTTGCCTTCTCTACCATTTCTTGACTTCAAACTCCCATATCTCGCGAACGGATTGACCTAACCCAAAAATTCCTATTGCATCTGAAAGTAGAAACTCGCCCGATTACAACGGTATGTGTGTTTTTTCCCTAGGCCATTCTGGTTAAGCGTTTGGAGCAGCAGAATTGCGAAAAATTTTTTGCCTTCTCAACCATTTCTTGGCTTCAAAGTCCCATATCTCGCGAACGGATTGACCTAACCCAAAAATTCCTATTGCGTCTGAAAGTAGAAACTCGCCCGATGACAACGGTATGTTTATTTTTCCCCTAGGCCATTCTAGTTAAGCGTTCGGAGCAGCAGAATTGCGAAAAATTTTTTGCCTTCTCAACCATTTCTTGTCTTGAAACTCCCATATCTCGCGAACGGATTGACCTAACCCAAAAATTCCTATTGCATCTGAAAGTAGAAACTCGCCCGATTACAACGGTATGTTTATTTTTCCCCTAGGCCATTCTAGTTAAGCGTTTGGAGCAGCAGAATTGCGAAAAATTTTTGTCTTCTCAACCATTTCTTGGCTTCAAACTCCCATATCTCGCGAACGGATTGACCTAACCCAAAAATTCCTATTGCATCTGAAAGTAGAAACTCACCCGATTACAACGGTATGTGTATTTTTTCCCTAGGCCATTCTGGTTAAGCGTTTGGAGCAGCAGAATTGTGAAAAATTTTTTGCCTTCTCTACCATTTCTCGGCTTCAAACTCCCATATCTCGCGAACAGATTGACCTAACCCAAAAATTCCTATTGCATCTGAAAGTAGAAACTCGCCCGATTACAACGGTATGTTTATTTTTTCCCT
Source organism: Ptiloglossa arizonensis (assembly GCF_051014685.1). Classification (NCBI taxonomy): domain Eukaryota; kingdom Metazoa; phylum Arthropoda; class Insecta; order Hymenoptera; family Colletidae; genus Ptiloglossa; species Ptiloglossa arizonensis. Next base: position 146,980 of record NW_027479101.1, read on the forward strand.
AGGCCATTCTAGTTAAGCGTTTGGAGCGGCAGAATTGCGAAAAATTTTTTGCCTTCTCAACCATTTCTTGTCTTCAAACTCCCATATCTCGCGAACGGATTGACCTAACCCAAAAATTCCTATTGCATCTGAAAGTAGAAACTCGCCCCATCACAACGGTATGTGTATTTTTTCCCTAGGCCATTCTAGTTAAGCGTTTGGAGCAGCAGAATTGCGAGAAAGTTTTTGCCTTCTCAACCATTTCTTGGCTTCAAACTCCCATATCTCGCGAACAGATTGACCTAACCCAAAAATTCCTATTGCATCTGAAAGTAGAAACTCGCCCGATTACAACGGTATGTGTGTTTTTTCCCTAGGCCATTCTGGTTAAGCGTTTGGAGCAGCAGAATTGCGAAAAATTTTTTGCCTTCTCTACCATTTCTTGACTTCAAACTCCCATATCTCGCGAACGGATTGACCTAACCGAAAAATTCCTATTGCATCTGGAAGTAGAAACTCGCCCGATTACAACGGTATGTGTATTTTTTCCCTAGGCCATTCTGGTTAAGCGTTTGGAGCAGCAGAATTGTGAAAAATTTTTTGCCTTCTCTACCATTTCTTGACTTCAAACTCCCATATCTCGCGAACGGATTGACCTAACCCAAAAATTCCTATTGCATCTGAAAGTAGAAACTCGCCCGATTACAACGGTATGTGTATTTTTTCCCTAGGCCATTCTAGTTAAGCGTTTGGGCAGCAGAATTGCGAAAAATTTTTTGCCTTCTCAACCATTTCTTGTCTTGAAACTCCCATATCTCGCGAACGGATTGACCTAACCCAAAAATTCCTATTGCACCTGAAAGTAGAAACTCGCCCGGTTACAACGGTATGTGTATTTTTTCCCTTGGCCATTTTGGTTAAGCGTTTGGGGCAGCAGAATTACGAAAAATTTTTTGCCTTCTCAACCATTTCTTGTCTTCAAACTCCCATATCTCGCGAACGGATTGACCTAACCCAAAAATTCCTATTGCATCTGAAAGTAGAAACTCACCCGATTACAACGGTATGTGTATTTTATCCCTAGGCCATTCTGGTTAAGCGTTTGGAGCAACAGAAGTGCGAAAAATTTGTTGTCTTCTCAACCATTCCTTAGCTTCAAACTCCCATATCTCGCGAACGGATTGACGTAACCCAAAAATTCCTATTGCATCTGAAAGTAGAAACTCGCCCGATTACAAGGGTATGTGTATTTTTTCCCTAGGCCATTCTGGTTAAGCGTTTGGAGCAGCAGAACTGCGAAAAATTTTTTGCCTTCTCAACCATTTCTTGGTTTCAAAGTCCCATATCTCGCGAACGGATTGACCTAACCCAAAAATTCCTATTGCATCTGGAAGTAGAAACTCGCCCGATTACAACGGTATGTGTATTTTTTCCCTAGGCCATTCTGGTTAAGCGTTTGGAGCAGCAGAATTGTGAAAAATTTTTTGCCTTCTCTACCATTTCTTGACTTCAAACTCCCATATCTCGCGAACGGATTGACCTAACCCAAAAATTCCTATTGCATCTAAAAGTAGAAACTCGCCCGATTACAACGGTATGTGTATTTTTTCCCTAGGCCATTCTAGTTAAGCGTTTGGAGCAGCAGAACTGCGAAAAATTTTTTGCCTTCTCAACCATTTCTTGGCTTCAAAGTCCCATATCTCGCGAACGGATTGACCTAACCCAAAAATTCCTATTGCATCTGAAAGTAGAAACTCGCCCGATGACAACGGTATGTTTATTTTTCCCCTAGGCCATTCTAGTTAAGCGTTCGGAGCAGCAGAATTGCGAAAAATTTTTTGCCTTCTCAACCATTTCTTGTCTTGAAACTCCCATATCTCGCGAACGGATTGACCTAACCCAAAAATTCCTATTGCATCTGAAAGTAGAAACCCGCCCGATTACAACGGTATGTGTATTTTTTCCCTTGGCCATTTTGGTTAAGCGTTAGGAGCAGCAGAATTGCGAGAAAGTTTTTGCCTTCTCAACCATTTCTTGGCTTCAAACTCCCATATCTCGCGAACGGATTGACCTAACCCAAAATTTCCTATTGCATCCGAAAGTAGAAACTCGCCCGATTACAAAGGTATGTGTATTTTTTCCCTTGACCATTCTGGTTAAGCCTTTGGAGCAGCAGAATTGTGAAAAGTTTTTTGCCTTCTCTACCATTTCTTGGCTTCAAACTCCCATATCTCGCGAACAGATTGACCTAACCCAAAAATTCCTATTGCATCTGAAAGTAGAAACTCGCCCGATTACAACGGTATGTTTATTTTTCCCCTAGGCCATTCTAGTTAAGCGTTTGGAGCAGCAGAATTGCGAAACATTTTTGGCTTCTCAACCATTTCTTGGCTTCAAACTCCCATATCTCGCGAACGGATTGACCTAACCCAAAAATTCCTATTGCATCTGAAAGTAGAAACTCATCCGATTACAACGGTATGTGTATTTTTTCCCTAGGCCATTCTGGTTAAGCGTTTGGAGCAGCAGAATTGTGAAAAATTTTTTGCCTTCTCTACCATTTCTCGGCTTCAAACTCCCATATCTCGCGAACAGATTGACCTAACCCAAAAATTCCTATTGCATCTGAAAGTAGAAACTCGCCCGATTACAACGGTATGTTTATTTTTTCCCTAGGCCATTCTAGTTAAGCGTTTGGAGCGGCAGAATTGCGAAAAATTTTTTGCCTTCTCAACCATTTCTTGTCTTCAAACTCCCATATCTCGCGAACGGATTGACCTAACCCAAAAATTCCTATTGCATCTGAAAGTAGAAACTCGCCCCATCACAACGGTATGTGTATTTTTTCCCTAGGCCATTCTAGTTAAGCGTTTGGAGCAGCAGAATTGCGAGAAAGTTTTTGCCTTCTCAACCATTTCTTGGCTTCAAACTCCCATATCTCGCGAACAGATTGACCTAACCCAAAAATTCCTATTGCATCTGAAAGTAGAAACTCGCCCGATTACAACGGTATGTTTATTTTTTCCCTAGGCCATTCTAGTTAAGCGTTTGGAGCGGCAGAATTGCGAAAAATTTTTTGCCTTCTCAACCATTTCTTGTCTTCAAACTCCCATATCTCGCGAACGGATTGACCTAACCCAAAAATTCCTATTGCATCTGAAAGTAGAAACTCGCCCGATTACAACAGTATGTGTATTTTTTCCCTAGGCCATTCTAGTTAAGCGTTTGGAGCAGCAGAACTGCGAAAAATTTTTTGCCTTCTCAACCATTTCTTGGCTTCAAAGTCCCATATCTCGCGAACGGATTGACCTAACCCAAAAATTCCTATTGCATCTGGAAGTAGAAACTCGCCCGATTACAACGGTATGTGTATTTTTTCCCTAGGCCATTCTGGTTAAGCGTTTGGAGCAGCAGAATTGTGAAAAATTTTTTGCCTTCTCTACCATTTCTTGACTTCAAACTCCCATATCTCGCGAACGGATTGACCTAACCCAAAAATTCCTATTGCATCTGAAAGTAGAAACTCGCCCGATTACAACGGTATGTGTGTTTTTTCCCTAGGCCATTCTGGTTAAGCGTTTGGAGCAGCAGAATTGCGAAAAATTTTTTGCCTTCTCAACCATTTCTTGGCTTCAAAGTCCCATATCTCGCGAACGGATTGACCTAACCGAAAAATTCCTATTGCATCTGGAAGTAGAAACTCGCCCGATTACAACGGTATGTGTATTTTTTCCCTAGGCCATTCTGGTTAAGCGTTTGGAGCAGCAGAATTGTGAAAAATTTTTTGCCTTCTCTACCATTTCTTGACTTCAAACTCCCATATCTCGCGAACGGATTGACCTAACCCAAAAATTCCTATTGCATCTGAAAGTAGAAACTCGCCCGATTACAACGGTATGTGTATTTTTTCCCTAGGCCATTCTAGTTAAGCGTTTGGAGCAGCAGAATTGCGAAAAATTTTTTGCCTTCTCAACCATTTCTTGTCTTGAAACTCCCATATCTCGCGAACGGATTGACCTAACCCAAAAATTCCTATTGCACCTGAAAGTAGAAACTCGCCCGGTTACAACGGTATGTGTATTTTTTCCCTTGGCCATTTTGGTTAAGCGTTTGGGGCAGCAGAATTACGAAAAATTTTTTGCCTTCTCAACCATTTCTTGTCTTCAAACTCCCATATCTCGCGAACGGATTGACCTAACCCAAAAATTCCTATTGCATCTGAAAGTAGAAACTCACCCGATTACAACGGTATGTGTATTTTATCCCTAGGCCATTCTGGTTAAGCGTTTGGAGCAACAGAAGTGCGAAAAATTTGTTGTCTTCTCAACCATTCCTTAGCTTCAAACTCCCATATCTCGCGAACGGATTGACGTAACCCAAAAATTCCTATTGCATCTGAAAGTAGAAACTCGCCCGATTACAACGGTATGTGTATTTTTTCCCTAGGCCATTCTGGTTAAGCGTTTGGAGCAGCAGAACTGCGAAAAATTTTTTGCCTTCTCAACCATTTCTTGGTTTCAAAGTCCCATATCTCGCGAACGGATTGACCTAACCCAAAAATTCCTATTGCATCTGGAAGTAGAAACTCGCCCGATTACAACGGTATGTGTATTTTTTCCCTAGGCCATTCTGGTTAAGCGTTTGGAGCAGCAGAATTGTGAAAAATTTTTTGCCTTCTCTACCATTTCTCGGCTTCAAACTCCCATATCTCGCGAACAGATTGACCTAACCCAAAAATTCCTATTGCATCTGAAAGTAGAAACTCGCCCGATTACAACGGTATGTTTATTTTTTCCCTAGGCCATTCTAGTTAAGCGTTTGGAGCGGCAGAATTGCGAAAAATTTTTTGCCTTCTCAATCATTTCTTGTCTTCAAACTCCCATATCTCGCGAACGGATTGACCTAACCCAAAAATTCCTATTGCATCTGAAAGTAGAAACTCGCCCCATCACAACGTTTTTTTTTTTTTTTTCCCTAGGCCATTCTAGTTAAGCGTTTGGAGCAGCAGAATTGCGAGAAAGTTTTTGCCTTCTCAACCATTTCTTGGCTTCAAACTCCCATATCTCGCGAACAGATTGACCTAACCCAAAAATTCCTATTGCATCTGAAAGTAGAAACTCGCCCGATTACAACGGTATGTTTATTTTTTCCCTAGGCCATTCTAGTTAAGCGTTTGGAGCGGCAGAATTGCGAAAAATTTTTTGCCTTCTCAACCATTTCTTGTCTTCAAACTCCCATATCTCGCGAACGGATTGACCTAACCCAAAAATTCCTATTGCATCTGAAAGTAGAAACTCGCCCGATTACAACAGTATGTGTATTTTTTCCCTAGGCCATTCTAGTTAAGCGTTTGGAGCAGCAGAACTGCGAAAAATTTTTTGCCTTCTCAACCATTTCTTGGCTTCAAAGTCCCATATCTCGCGAACGGATTGACCTAACCCAAAAATTCCTATTGCATCTGGAAGTAGAAACTCGCCCGATTACAACGGTATGTGTATTTTTTCCCTAGGCCATTCTGGTTAAGCGTTTGGAGCAGCAGAATTGTGAAAAATTTTTTGCCTTCTCTACCATTTCTTGACTTCAAACTCCCATATCTCGCGAACGGATTGACCTAACCCAAAAATTCCTATTGCATCTGAAAGTAGAAACTCGCCCGATTACAACGGTATGTGTGTTTTTTCCCTAGGCCATTCTGGTTAAGCGTTTGGAGCAGCAGAATTGCGAAAAATTTTTTGCCTTCTCAACCATTTCTTGGCTTCAAAGTCCCATATCTCGCGAACGGATTGACCTAACCGAAAAATTCCTATTGCATCTGGAAGTAGAAACTCGCCCGATTACAACGGTATGTGTATTTTTTCCCTAGGCCATTCTGGTTAAGCGTTTCGAGCAGCAGAATTGTGAAAAATTTTTTGCCTTCTCTACCATTTCTTGACTTCAAACTCCCATATCTCGCGAACGGATTGACCTAACCCAAAAATTCCTATTGCATCTGAAAGTAGAAACTCGCCCGATTACAACGGTATGTGTATTTTTTCCCTAGGCCATTCTAGTTAAGCGTTTGGAGCAGCAGAATTGCGAAAAATTTTTTGCCTTCTCAACCATTTCTTGTCTTGAAACTCCCATATCTCGCGAACGGATTGACCTAACCCAAAAATTCCTATTGCACCTGAAAGTAGAAACTCGCCCGGTTACAACGGTATGTGTATTTTTTCCCTTGGCCATTTTGGTTAAGCGTTTGGGGCAGCAGAATTACGAAAAATTTTTTGCCTTCTCAACCATTTCTTGTCTTCAAACTCCCATATCTCGCGAACGGATTGACCTAACCCAAAAATTCCTATTGCATCTGAAAGTAGAAACTCACCCGATTACAACGGTATGTGTATTTTATCCCTAGGCCATTCTGGTTAAGCGTTTGGAGCAACAGAAGTGCGAAAAATTTGTTGTCTTCTCAACCATTCCTTAGCTTCAAACTCCCATATCTCGCGAACGGATTGACGTAACCCAAAAATTCCTATTGCATCTGAAAGTAGAAACTCGCCCGATTACAACGGTATGTGTATTTTTTCCCTAGGCCATTCTGGTTAAGCGTTTGGAGCAGCAGAACTGCGAAAAATTTTTTGCCTTCTCAACCATTTCTTGGTTTCAAAGTCCCATATCTCGCGAACGGATTGACCTAACCCAAAAATTCCTATTGCATCTGGAAGTAGAAACTCGCCCGATTACAACGGTATGTGTATTTTTTCCCTAGGCCATTCTGGTTAAGCGTTTGGAGCAGCAGAATTGCGAAAAATTTTTTGCCTTCTCAACCATTTCTTGTCTTGAAACTCCCATATCTCGCGAACGGATTGACCTAACCCAAAAATTCCTATTGCATCTGAAAGTAGAAACTCGCCCGATTACAACGGTATGTGTATTTTTTCCCTTGGCCATTTTGGTTAAGCGTTTGGAGCAGCAGAATTGCGAGAAAGTTTTTGCCTTCTCAACCATTTCTTGGCTTCAAACTCCCATATCTCGCGAACGGATTGACCTAACCCAAAAATTCCTATTGCATCTGAAAGTACAAACTCGCCCGATTACAACGGTGTGTGTATTTTTTCCCTTGGCCATTCTGGTTAAGCGTTTGGAGCAGCAGAATTGTGAAAAATTTTTTGCCTTCTCTACCATTTCTTGGTTTCAAACTCCCATATCTCGCGAACAGATTGACCTAACCCAAAAATTCCTATTGCATCTGAAAGTAGAAACTCGCCCGATTACAACGGTATGTGTGTTTTTTCCCTAGGCCATTCTGGTTAAGCGTTTGGAGCAGCAGAATTGCGAAAAATTTTTTGCCTTCTCAACCATTTCTTGGCTTCAAAGTCCCATATCTCGCGAACGGATTGACCTAACCGAAAAATTCCTATTGCATCTGGAAGTAGAAACTCGCCCGATTACAACGGTATGTGTATTTTTTCCCTAGGCCATTCTGGTTAAGCGTTTCGAGCAGCAGAATTGTGAAAAATTTTTTGCCTTCTCTACCATTTCTTGACTTCAAACTCCCATATCTCGCGAACGGATTGACCTAACCCAAAAATTCCTATTGCATCTGAAAGTAGAAACTCGCCCGATTACAACGGTATGTGTATTTTTTCCCTAGGCCATTCTAGTTAAGCGTTTGGAGCAGCAGAATTGCGAAAAATTTTTTGCCTTCTCAACCATTTCTTGTCTTGAAACTCCCATATCTCGCGAACGGATTGACCTAACCCAAAAATTCCTATTGCACCTGAAAGTAGAAACTCGCCCGGTTACAACGGTATGTGTATTTTTTCCCTTGGCCATTTTGGTTAAGCGTTTGGGGCAGCAGAATTACGAAAAATTTTTTGCCTTCTCAACCATTTCTTGTCTTCAAACTCCCATATCTCGCGAACGGATTGACCTAACCCAAAAATTCCTATTGCATCTGAAAGTAGAAACTCACCCGATTACAACGGTATGTGTATTTTATCCCTAGGCCATTCTGGTTAAGCGTTTGGAGCAACAGAAGTGCGAAAAATTTGTTGTCTTCTCAACCATTCCTTAGCTTCAAACTCCCATATCTCGCGAACGGATTGACGTAACCCAAAAATTCCTATTGCATCTGAAAGTAGAAACTCGCCCGATTACAACGGTATGTGTATTTTTTCCCTAGGCCATTCTGGTTAAGCGTTTGGAGCAGCAGAACTGCGAAAAATTTTTTGCCTTCTCAACCATTTCTTGGTTTCAAAGTCCCATATCTCGCGAACGGATTGACCTAACCCAAAAATTCCTATTGCATCTGGAAGTAGAAACTCGCCCGATTACAACGGTATGTGTATTTTTTCCCTAGGCCATTCTGGTTAAGCGTTTGGAGCAGCAGAATTGCGAAAAATTTTTTGCCTTCTCAACCATTTCTTGTCTTGAAACTCCCATATCTCGCGAACGGATTGACCTAACCCAAAAATTCCTATTGCATCTGAAAGTAGAAACTCGCCCGATTACAACGGTATGTGTATTTTTTCCCTTGGCCATTTTGGTTAAGCGTTTGGAGCAGCAGAATTGCGAGAAAGTTTTTGCCTTCTCAACCATTTCTTGGCTTCAAACTCCCATATCTCGCGAACGGATTGACCTAACCCAAAAATTCCTATTGCATCTGAAAGTACAAACTCGCCCGATTACAACGGTGTGTGTATTTTTTCCCTTGGCCATTCTGGTTAAGCGTTTGGAGCAGCAGAATTGTGAAAAATTTTTTGCCTTCTCTACCATTTCTTGGTTTCAAACTCCCATATCTCGCGAACAGATTGACCTAACCCAAAAATTCCTATTGCATCTGAAAGTAGAAACTCGCCCGATTACAACGGTATGTTTATTTTTTCCCTAGGCCATTCTAGTTAAGCGTTTGGAGCGGCAGAATTGCGAAAAATTTTTTGCCTTCTCAACCATTTCTTGTCTTCAAACTCCCATATCTCGCGAACGGATTGACCTAACCCAAAAATTCCTATTGCATCTGAAAGTAGAAACTCGCCCGTTTACAACGGTATGTGTATTTTTTCCCTAGGCCATTCTAGTTAAGCGTTTGGAGCAGCAGAACTGCGAAAAATTTTTTGCCTTCTCAACCATTTCTTGGCTTCAAAGTCCCATATCTCGCGAACGGATTGACCTAACCCAAAAATTCCTATTGCATCTGGAAGTAGAAACTCGCCCGATTACAACGGTATGTGTATTTTTTCCCTAGGCCATTCTGGTTAAGCGTTTGGAGCAGCAGAATTGTGAAAAATTTTTTGCCTTCTCTACCATTTCTTGACTTCAAACTCCCATATCTCGCGAACCGATTGACCTAACCCAAAAATTCCTATTGCATCTGAAAGTAGAAACTCGCCCGTTCACAACGGTATGTGTATTTTTTCCCTAGGCCATTCTGGTTAAGCGTTCGGAGCAGCAGAATTGCGAAAAATTTTTTGCCTTCTCAACCATTTCTTGTCTTGAAACTCCCATATCTCGCGAACGGATTGACCTAACCCAAAAATTCCTATTGCATCTGAAAGTAGAAACCCGCCCGATTACAACGGTATGTGTATTTTTTCCCTTGGCCATTTTGGTGAAGCGTTTGGAGCAGCAGAATTGCGAGAAAGTTTTTGCCTTCTCAACCATTTCTTGGCTTCAAACTCCCATATCTCGCGAACGGATTGACCTAACCCAAAATTTCCTATTGCATCCGAAAGTAGAAACTCGCCCGATTACAAAGGTATGTGTATTTTTTCCCTTGACCATTCTGGTTAAGCCTTTGGAGCAGCAGAATTGTGAAAAGTTTTTTGCCTTCTCTACCATTTCTTGGCTTCAAACTCCCATATCTCGCGAACAGATTGACCTAACCCAAAAATTCCTATTGCATCTGAAAGTAGAAACTCGCCCGATTACAACGGTATGTTTATTTTTTCCCTAGGCCATTCTAGTTAAGCGTTTGGAGCGGCAGAATTGCGAAAAATTTTTTGCCTTCTCAACCATTTCTTGTCTTCAAACTCCCATATCTCGCGAACGGATTGACCTAACCCAAAAATTCCTATTGCATCTGAAAGTAGAAACTCGCCCGTTTACAACGGTATGTGTATTTTTTCCCTAGGCCATTCTAGTTAAGCGTTTGGAGCAGCAGAACTGCGAAAAATTTTTTGCCTTCTCAACCATTTCTTGGCTTCAAAGTCCCATATCTCGCGAACGGATTGACCTAACCCAAAAATTCCTATTGCATCTGGAAGTAGAAACTCGCCCGATTACAACGGTATGTGTATTTTTTCCCTAGGCCATTCTGGTTAAGCGTTTGGAGCAGCAGAATTGTAAAAAATTTTTTGCCTTCTCTACCATTTCTTGACTTCAAACTCCCATATCTCGCGAACGGATTGACCTAACCCAAAAATTCCTATTGCATCTGAAAGTAGAAACTCGCCCGTTTACAACGGTATGTGTATTTTTTCCCTAGGCCATTCTGGTTAAGCGTTCGGAGCAGCAGAATTGCGAAAAATTTTTTGCCTTCTCAACCATTTCTTGTCTTGAAACTCCCATATCTCGCGAACGGATTGACCTAACCCAAAAATTCCTATTGCATCTGAAAGTAGAAACTCGCCCGATTACAACGGTATGTTTATTTTTTCCCTAGGCCATTCTAGTTAAGCGTTGGGAGCGGCAGAATTGCGAAAAATTTTTTGCCTTCTCAACCATTTCTTGTCTTCAAACTCCCATATCTCGCGAACGGATTGACCTAACCCAAAAATTCCTATTGCATCTGAAAGTAGAAACTCGCCCGTTTACAACGGTATGTGTATTTTTTCCCTAGGCCATTCTAGTTAAGCGTTTGGAGCAGCAGAACTGCGAAAAATTTTTTGCCTTCTCAACCATTTCTTGGCTTCAAAGTCCCATATCTCGCGAACGGATTGACCTAACCCAAAAATTCCTATTGCATCTGGAAGTAGAAACTCGCCCGATTACAACGGTATGTGTATTTTTTCCCTAGGCCATTCTGGTTAAGCGTTTGGAGCAGCAGAATTGTGAAAAATTTTTTGCCTTCTCTACCATTTCTTGACTTCAAACTCCCATATCTCGCGAACGGATTGACCTAACCCAAAAATTCCTATTGCATCTGAAAGTAGAAACTCGCCCGTTTACAACGGTATGTGTATTTTTTCCCTAGGCCATTCTGGTTAAGCGTTCGGAGCAGCAGAATTGCGAAAAATTTTTTGCCTTCTCAACCATTTCTTGTCTTGAAACTCCCATATCTCGCGAACGGATTGACCTAACCCAAAAATTCCTATTGCATCTGAAAGTAGAAACCCGCCCGATTACAACGGTATGTGTATTTTTTCCCTTGGCCATTTTGGTGAAGCGTTTGGAGCAGCAGAATTGCGAGAAAGTTTTTGCCTTCTCAACCATTTCTTGGCTTCAAACTCCCATATCTCGCGAACGGATTGACCTAACCCAAAATTTCCTATTGCATCCGAAAGTAGAAACTCGCCCGATTACAATGGTATGTGTATTTTTTCCCTTGACCATTCTGGTTAAGCCTTTGGAGCAGCAGAATTGTGAAAAGTTTTTTGCCTTCTCTACCATTTCTTGGCTTCAAACTCCCATATCTCGCGAACAGATTGACCTAACCCAAAAATTCCTATTGCATCTGAAAGTAGAAACTCGCCCGATTACAACGGTATGTTTATTTTTTCCCTAGGCCATTCTAGTTAAGCGTTTGGAGCGGCAGAATTGCGAAAAATTTTTTGCCTTCTCAACCATTTCTTGTCTTCAAACTCCCATATCTCGCGAACGGATTGACCTAACCCAAAAATTCCTATTGCATCTGAAAGTAGAAACTCGCCCGTTTACAACGGTATGTGTATTTTTTCCCTAGGCCATTCTAGTTAAGCGTTTGGAGCAGCAGAACTGCGAAAAATTTTTTGCCTTCTCAACCATTTCTTGGCTTCAAAGTCCCATATCTCGCGAACGGATTGACCTAACCCAAAAATTCCTATTGCATCTGGAAGTAGAAACTCGCCCGATTACAACGGTATGTGTATTTTTTCCCTAGGCCATTCTGGTTAAGCGTTTGGAGCAGCAGAATTGTGAAAAATTTTTTGCCTTCTCTACCATTTCTTGACTTCAAACTCCCATATCTCGCGAACGGATTGACCTAACCCAAAAATTCCTATTGCATCTGAAAGTAGAAACTCGCCCGTTTACAACGGTATGTGTATTTTTTCCCTAGGCCATTCTGGTTAAGCGTTCGGAGCAGCAGAATTGCGAAAAATTTTTTGCCTTCTCAACCATTTCTTGTCTTGAAACTCCCATATCTCGCGAACGGATTGACCTAACCCAAAAATTCCTATTGCATCTGAAAGTAGAAACCCGCCCGATTACAACGGTATGTGTATTTTTTCCCTTGGCCATTTTGGTTAAGCGTTCGGAGCAGCAGAATTGCGAAAAATTTTTTGCCTTCTCAACCATTTCTTGTCTTGAAACTCCCATATCTCGCGAACGGATTGACCTAACCCAAAAATTCCTATTGCATCTGAAAGTAGAAACTCACCCGATTACAACGGTTTTTGTATTTTTTCCCTTGGCCATTCTGGTTAAGCGTTTGGAGCAGCAGAATTGCGAAAAATTTCTTGCCTTCTCAACCATTTCTTGGCTTCAAACTCCCATATCTCGCGAACGGATTGACCTAACCCAAAAATTCCTATTGCATCTGGAAGTAGAAACTCGCCCGATTACAACGGTATGTGTATTTTTTCCCTAGGCCATTCTGGTTAAGGGTTTGGAGCAGCAGAATTGTGAAAAATTTTTTGCCTCCTCTACCATTTCTTGTCTTCAAACTCCCATATCTCGCGAACGGATTGACCTAACCCAAAAATTCCTATTGCATCTGAAAGTAGAAACTCGCCCGATTACAACGGTATGTGGGTTTTTTCCCTAGGCCATTCTGGTTAAGCGTTTGGAGCAGCAGAATTGCGAAAAATTTTTTGCCTCCTCAACCATTTCTTGGCTTCAAAGTCCCATATCTCGCGAACGGATTGACCTAACCCAAAAATTCCTATTGCATCTGAAAGTAGAAACTCGCCCGATGACAACGGTATGTGTATTTTTTCCCTAGGCCATTCTGGTTAAGCGTTTGGAGCAGCAGAATTGTGAAAAATTTTTTGCCTTCTCTACCATTTCTTGACTTCAAACTCCCATATCTCGCGAACGGATTGACCTAACCCAAAAATTCCTATTGCATCCGAAAGTAGAAACTCGCCCGATTACAAAGGTATGTGTATTTTTTCCCTTGTCCATTCTGGTTAAGCCTTTGGAGCAGCAGAATTGTGAAAAGTTTTTTGCCTTCTCTACCATTTCTTGGCTTCAAACTCCCATATCTCGCGAACGGATTGACCTAACCCAAAAATTCCTATTGCGTCTGAAAGTAGAAACTCACCCGATTACAACGGTATGTGTATTTTTTCCCTAGGCCATTCTAGTTAAGCGTTTGGAGCAGCAGAAGAGCGAAAAATTTGTTGTCTTCTCAACCATATCTTAGCTTCAAACTCCCATATCTCGCGAACGGATTGACGTAACCCAAAAATTCCTATTGCATCTGAAAGTAGAAACTCGCCCGATTACAACGGTATGTGTATTTTTTCCCTAGGCCATTCTGGTTAAGCGTTTGGAGCAGCAGAATTGCGAAAAATTTTTTGCCTTCTCAACCTTTTCTTGGCTTCAAACTCCCATATCTCGCGAACGGATTGACGTAACCCAAAAATTCCTATTGCATCTGAAAGTAGAAACTCGCCCGATTACAACGGTGTGTGTATTTTTTCCCTAGGCCATTCTGGTTAAGCGTTTGGAGCAGCAGAATTGCGAAAAATTTTTTGCCTTCTCAACCATTTCTTGTCTTGAAACTCCCATTTCTCGCGAACGGATTGACCTAACCCAAAAATTCCTATTGCATCTGAAAATAGAAACTCGCCCGATTACAACGGTATGTGTATTTTTTCCCTTGGCCATTTTGGTTAAGCGTTTGGAGCAGCAGAATTACGAAAAATTTTTTGCCTTCTCAACCATTTCTTGTCTTCAAACTCTCATATCTCGCGAACGGATTGACCTAACCCAAAAATTCCTATTGCATCTGAAAGTAGAAACTCGCCCGATTACAACGGTACGTGTATTTTTCCCTTAGGCCATTCTGGTTAAGCGATTGGAGCAGCAGAAGTGCGATAAATTTATTGTCTTCTCAACCATTTCTTGGCTTCAAACTCCCATATCTCGCGAACGGATTGACCTAACCCAAAAATTCCTGTTGCGTCTGAAAGTAGAAACTCGCCCGATTACAACGGTATGTGTATTTTTTCCCTAGGCCATTCTGGTTAAGCGTTTGGAGCAGCAGAAGTGCGAAAAACTTGTTGTCTTCTCAACCATTTCTTAGCTTCAAACTCCCATATCTCGCGAACGGATTGAACAAACCCAGAAGTTCCTGCTGCGTCTGAAAGTAGAAGCTCGCCCGATTACAACAGTATGTGTATTTTTTCCCTAGGCCATTCTGGTTAAGCGTTCGGAGCAGCAGAATTGCGAAAAATTTTTTGCCTTCTCAACCATTTCTTGTTTTCAAACTCCCATATCTCGCGAACGGATTGACCTAACCCAAAAATTCCTATTGCATCTGAAAGTAGAAACTCGCCCGATTACAACGGTACGTGTATTTTTCCCTTAGGCCATTCTGGTTAAGCGATTGGAGCAGCAGAAGTGCGATAAATTTATTGTCTTCTCAACCATTTCTTGGCTTCAAAGTCCCATATCTCGCGAACGGATTGACCTAACCCAAAAATTCCTATTGCATCTGAAAGTAGAAACTCGCCCGATGACAACGGTATGTGTATTTTTTCCCTAGGCCATTCTGGTTAAGCGTTTGGAGCAGCAGAATTGTGAAAAATTTTTTGCCTTCTCTACCATTTCTTGACTTCAAACTCCCATATCTCGCGAACGGATTGACCTAACCCAAAAATTCCTATTGCATCCGAAAGTAGAAACTCGCCCGATTACAAAGGTATGTGTATTTTTTCCCTTGTCCATTCTGGTTAAGCCTTTGGAGCAGCAGAATTGTGAAAAGTTTTTTGCCTTCTCTACCATTTCTTGGCTTCAAACTCCCATATCTCGCGAACGGATTGACCTAACCCAAAAATTCCTATTGCGTCTGAAAGTAGAAACTCACCCGATTACAACGGTATGTGTATTTTTTCCCTAGGCCATTCTGGTTAAGCGTTTGGAGCAGCAGAAGAGCGAAAAATTTGTTGTCTTCTCAACCATATCTTAGCTTCAAACTCCCATATCTCGCGAACGGATTGACGTAACCCAAAAATTCCTATTGCATCTGAAAGTAGAAACTCGCCCGATTACAACGGTATGTGTATTTTTTCCCTAGGCCATTCTGGTTAAGCGTTTGGAGCAGCAGAATTGCGAAAAATTTTTTGCCTTCTCAACCTTTTCTTGGCTTCAAACTCCCATATCTCGCGAACGGATTGACGTAACCCAAAAATTCCTATTGCATCTGAAAGTAGAAACTCGCCCGATTACAACGGTGTGTGTATTTTTTCCCTAGGCCATTCTGGTTAAGCGTTTGGAGCAGCAGAATTGCGAAAAATTGCATGCCTTCTCAACAATTTCTTGGCTTCAAACTCCCATATCTCGCGAACGAATTGACCTAACCCAAAAATTCCTATTGCATCTGAAAGTAGAAACTCGCCCGATTACAACGGTGTGTGTATTGTTTCCCTAGGCCATTCTAGTTAAGCGTTTGGAGCAGCAGAATTGCGAAAAATTTTTTGCCTTCTCAACCATTTCTTAGCTTCAAACTCCCATATCTCGCGAACGGATTGACATAAACCAAAAATTCCTGTTGCATCTGAAAGTAGAAACTCGCCCGATTACAACGGTATGTGTATTTTTTCCCTAGGCCATTCTGGTTAAGCGTTTGGAGCAGCTGTACTGCGAAAAATTTGTTGTCTTCTCAACCATTTCTTAGCTTCAAACTCCCATATCTCGCGAACGGATTGACATAAACCAAAAATTCCTGTTGCATCTGAAAGTAGAAACTCGCCGGATTACAACGGTATGTGTATTTTTTCCCTAGGCCATTCTAGTTAAGCGTTTGGAGCAGCAGAATTGCGAAAAATTTTTTGCCTTCTCAACCATTTCTTGTCTTGAAACTCCCATTTCTCGCGAACGGATTGACCTAACCCAAAAATTCCTATTGCATCTGAAAATAGAAACTCGCCCGATTACAACGGTATGTGTATTTTTTCCCTAGGCCATTCTGGTTAAGCGTTTGGAGCAGCAGAATTGTGAAAAATTTTTTGCCTTCTCTACCATTTCTTGACTTCAAACTCCCATATCTCGCGAACGGATTGACCTAACCCAAAAATTCCTATTGCATCCGAAAGTAGAAACTCGCCCGATTACAAAGGTATGTGTATTTTTTCCCTTGTCCATTCTGGTTAAGCCTTTGGAGCAGCAGAATTGTGAAAAGTTTTTTGCCTTCTCTACCATTTCTTGGCTTCAAACTCCCATATCTCGCGAACGGATTGACCTAACCCAAAAATTCCTATTGCGTCTGAAAGTAGAAACTCACCCGATTACAACGGTATGTGTATTTTTTCCCTAGGCCATTCTGGTTAAGCGTTTGGAGCAGCAGAAGAGCGAAAAATTTGTTGTCTTCTCAACCATATCTTAGCTTCAAACTCCCATATCTCGCGAACGGATTGACGTAACCCAAAAATTCCTATTGCATCTGAAAGTAGAAACTCGCCCGATTACAACGGTATGTGTATTTTTTCCCTAGGCCATTCTGGTTAAGCGTTTGGAGCAGCAGAATTGCGAAAAATTTTTTGCCTTCTCAACCTTTTCTTGGCTTCAAACTCCCATATCTCGCGAACGGATTGACGTAACCCAAAAATTCCTATTGCATCTGAAAGTAGAAACTCGCCCGATTACAACGGTGTGTGTATTTTTTCCCTAGGCCATTCTGGTTAAGCGTTTGGAGCAGCAGAATTGCGAAAAATTGCATGCCTTCTCAACAATTTCTTGGCTTCAAACTCCCATATCTCGCGAACGAATTGACCTAACCCAAAAATTCCTATTGCATCTGAAAGTAGAAACTCGCCCGATTACAACGGTGTGTGTATTGTTTCCCTAGGCCATTCTAGTTAAGCGTTTGGAGCAGCAGAATTGCGAAAAATTTTTTGCCTTCTCAACCATTTCTTAGCTTCAAACTCCCATATCTCGCGAACGGATTGACATAAACCAAAAATTCCTGTTGCATCTGAAAGTAGAAACTCGCCCGATTACAACGGTATGTGTATTTTTTCCCTAGGCCATTCTGGTTAAGCGTTTGGAGCAGCTGTACTGCGAAAAATTTGTTGTCTTCTCAACCATTTCTTAGCTTCAAACTCCCATATCTCGCGAACGGATTGACATAAACCAAAAATTCCTGTTGCATCTGAAAGTAGAAACTCGCCGGATTACAACGGTATGTGTATTTTTTCCCTAGGCCATTCTAGTTAAGCGTTTGGAGCAGCAGAATTGCGAAAAATTTTTTGCCTTCTCAACCATTTCTTGTCTTGAAACTCCCATTTCTCGCGAACGGATTGACCTAACCCAAAAATTCCTATTGCATCTGAAAATAGAAACTCGCCCGATTACAACGGTATGTGTATTTTTTCCCTTGGCCATTTTGGTTAAGCGTTTGGAGCAGCAGAATTACGAAAAATTTTTTGCCTTCTCAACCATTTCTTGTCTTCAAACTCTCATATCTCGCGAACGGATTGACCTAACCCAAAAATTCCTATTGCATCTGAAAGTAGAAACTCGCCCGATTACAACGGTACGTGTATTTTTCCCTTAGGCCATTCTGGTTAAGCGATTGGAGCAGCAGAAGTGCGATAAATTTATTGTCTTCTCAACCATTTCTTGGCTTCAAACTCCCATATCTCGCGAACGGATTGACCTAACCCAAAAATTCCTGTTGCGTCTGAAAGTAGAAACTCGCCCGATTACAACGGTATGTGTATTTTTTCCCTAGGCCATTCTGGTTAAGCGTTTGGAGCAGCAGAAGTGCGAAAAACTTGTTGTCTTCTCAACCATTTCTTAGCTTCAAACTCCCATATCTCGCGAACGGATTGAACAAACCCAGAAGTTCCTGCTGCGTCTGAAAGTAGAAGCTCGCCCGATTACAACAGTATGTGTATTTTTTCCCTAGGCCATTCTGGTTAAGCGTTCGGAGCAGCAGAATTGCGAAAAATTTTTTGCCTTCTCAACCATTTCTTGTTTTCAAACTCCCATATCTCGCGAACGGATTGACCTAACCCAAAAATTCCTATTGCATCTGAAAGTAGAAACTCGCCCGATTACAACGGTATGTGTATTTTTTCCCTAGGCCATTCTAGTTAAGCGTTTGGAGCAGCAGAACTGCGAAAAATTTTTTGCCTTCTCAACCATTTCTTGGCTTCAAAGTCCCATATCTCGCGAACGGATTGACCTAACCCAAAAATTCCTATTGCATCTGAAAGTACAAACTCGCCCGATTACAACGGTGTGTGTATTTTTTCCCTTGGCCATTCTGGTTAAGCGTTTGGAGCAGCAGAATTGTGAAAAATTTTTTGCCTTCTCTACCATTTCTTGGCTTCCAACTCCCATATCTCGCGAACAGATTGACCTAACCCAAAAATTCCTATTGCATCTGAAAGTAGAAACTCGCCCGATTACAACGGTATGTTTATTTTTTCCCTAGGCCATTCTAGTTAAGCGTTTGGAGCGGCAGAATTGCGAAAAATTTTTTGCCTTCTCAACCATTTCTTGTCTTCAAACTCCCATATCTCGCGAACGGATTGACCTAACCCAAAAATTCCTATTGCATCTGAAAGTAGAAACTCGCCCGATTACAACGGTATGTGTATTTTTTCCCTAGGCCATTCTAGTTAAGCGTTTGGAGCAGCAGAACTGCGAAAAATTTTTTGCCTTCTCAACCATTTCTTGGCTTCAAAGTCCCATATCTCGCGAACGGATTGACCTAACCCAAAAATTCCTATTGCATCTGAAAGTAGAAACTCGCCCGATTACAACGGTATGTGTATTTTTTCCCTTGGCCATTTTGGTTAAGCGTTTGGAGCAGCAGAATTACGAAAAATTTTTTGCCTTCTCAACCATTTCTTGTCTTCAAACTCCCATATCTCGCGAACGGATTGACCTAACCCAAAAATTCCTATTGCATCTGAAAGTACAAACTCGCCCGATTACAACGGTGTGTGTATTTTTTCCCTTGGCCATTCTGGTTAAGCGTTTGGAGCAGCAGAATTGTGAAAAATTTTTTGCCTTCTCTACCATTTCTTGGCTTCAAACTCCCATATCTCGCGAACAGATTGACCTAACCCAAAAATTCCTATTGCATCTGAAAGTAGAAACTCGCCCGATTACAACGGTATGTTTATTTTTTCCCTAGGCCATTCTAGTTAAGCGTTTGGAGCGGCAGAATTGCGAAAAATTTTTTGCCTTCTCAACCATTTCTTGTCTTCAATCTCCCATATCTCGCGAACGGATTGACCTAACCCAAAAATTCCTATTGCATCTAAAAGTAGAAACTCGCCCGATTACAACGGTATGTGTATTTTTTCCCTAGGCCATTCTAGTTAAGCGTTTGGAGCAGCAGAACTGCGAAAAATTTTTTGCCTTCTCAACCATTTCTTGGCTTCAAAGTCCCATATCTCGCGAACGGATTGACCTAACCCAAAAATTCCTATTGCATCTGGAAGTAGAAACTCGCCCGATTACAACGGTATGTGTATTTTTTCCCTTGGCCATTCTGGTTAAGCGTTTGGAGCAGCAGAATTGTGAAAAATTTTTTGCCTCCTCTACCATTTCTTGGCTTCAAACTCCCATATCTCGCGAACAGATTGACCTAACCCAAAAATTCCTATTGCATCTGAAAGTAGAAACTCGCCCGATTACAACGGTATGTTTATTTTTTCCCTAGGCCATTCTAGTTAAGCGTTTGGAGCGGCAGAATTGCGAAAAATTTTTTGCCTTCTCAACCATTTCTTGTCTTCAATCTCCCATATCTCGCGAACGGATTGACCTAACCCAAAAATTCCTATTGCATCTGAAAGTAGAAACTCGCCCGATTACAACGGTATGTGTATTTTTTCCCTAGGCCATTCTAGTTAAGCGTTTGGAGCAGCAGAACTGCGAAAAATTTTTTGCCTTCTCAACCATTTCTTGGCTTCAAAGTCCCATATCTCGCGAACGGATTGACCTAACCCAAAAATTCCTATTGCATCTGGAAGTAGAAACTCGCCCGATTACAACGGTATGTGTATTTTTTCCCTAGGCCATTCTGGTTAAGCGTTTGGAGCAGCAGAATTGTGAAAAATTTTTTGCCTTCTCTACCATTTCTTGACTTCAAACTCCCATATCTCGCGAACGGATTGACCTAACCCAAAAATTCCTATTGCATCTGAAAGTAGAAACTCGCCCGATTACAACGGTATGTGTGTTTTTTCCCTAGGCCATTCTGGTTAAGCGTTTGGAGCAGCAGAATTGCGAAAAATTTTTTGCCTTCTCAACCATTTCTTGGCTTCAAAGTCCCATATCTCGCGAACGGATTGACCTCACCCAAAAATTCCTATTGCATCTGAAAGTAGAAACTCGCCCGATGACAACGGTATGTGTATTTTTTCCCTAGGCCATTCTGGTTAAGCGTTTGGAGCAGCAGAATTGTGAAAGATTTTTTGCCTTCTCTACCATTTCTTGACTTCAAAGTCCCATATCTCGCGAACGGATTGACCTAACCCAAAAATTCCTATTGCATCTGAAAGTAGAAACTCGCCCGATTACAACGGTATGTGTATTTTTTCCCTAGGCCATTCTGGTTAAGCGTTCGGAGCAGCAGAATTGCGAAAAATTTTTTGCCTTCTCAACCATTTCTTGTCTTGAAACTCCCATATCTCGCGAACGGATTGACCTAACCCAAAAATTCCTATTGCATCTGAAAGTAGAAACCCGCCCGATTACAACGGTATGTGTATTTTTTCCCTTGGCCATTTTGGTTAAGCGTTTGGAGCAGCAGAATTGCGAGAAAGTTTTTGCCTTCTCAACCATTTCTTGTCTTCAAACTCCCATATCTCGCGAACGGATTGACCTAACCCAAAATTTCCTATTGCATCCGAAAGTAGAAACTCGCCCGATTACAAAGGTATGTGTATTTTTTCCCTTGACCATTCTGGTTAAGCCTTTGGAGCAGCAGAATTGTGAAAAGTTTTTTGCCTTCTCTACCATTTCTTGGCTTCAAACTCTCATATCTCGCGAACAGATTGACCTAACCCAAAAATTCCTATTGCATCTGAAAGTAGAAACTCGCCCGATTACAACGGTATGTTTATTTTTTCCCTAGGCCATTCTAGTTAAGCGTTTGGAGCAGCAGAATTGCGAAAAATTTTTGGCTTCTCAACCATTTCTTGTCTTCAAACTCCCATATCTCGCGAACGGATTGACGTAACCCAAAAATTCCTATTGCATCTGAAAGTAGAAACTCGCCCGATTACAACGGTATGTGTATTTTTTCCCTAGGCCATTCTGGTTAAGCGTTTGGAGCAGCAGAATTGCGAAAAATTTTTTGCCTTCTCAACCTTTTCTTGGCTTCAAACTCCCATATCTCGCGAACGGATTGACGTAACCCAAAAATTCCTATTGCATCTGAAAGTAGAAACTCGCCCGATTACAACGGTATGTGTATTTTTTCCCTAGGCCATTCTAGATAAGCGTTTGGAGCAGCAGAATTGCGAAAAATTTTTTGCCTTCTCAACCTTTTCTTGGCTTCAAACTCCCATATCTCGCGAACGGATTGACGTAACCCAAAAATTCCTATTGCATCTGAAAGTAGAAACTCGCCCGATTACAACGGTGTGTGTATTTTTTCCCTAGGCCATTCTGGTTAAGCGTTTGG
The DNA here is from genome assembly GCF_051014685.1 of Ptiloglossa arizonensis. Lineage (NCBI taxonomy): Eukaryota > Metazoa > Arthropoda > Insecta > Hymenoptera > Colletidae > Ptiloglossa > Ptiloglossa arizonensis. The sequence continues at coordinate 168,950 of NW_027479101.1, forward strand.
AGCAGCAGAATTGCGAAAAATTGCATGCCTTCTCAACAATTTCTTGGCTTCAAACTCCCATATCTCGCGAACGAATTGACCTAACCCAAAAATTCCTATTGCATCTGAAAGTAGAAACTCGCCCGATTACAACGGTGTGTGTATTGTTTCCCTAGGCCATTCTAGTTAAGCGTTTGGAGCAGCAGAATTGCGAAAAATTTTTTGCCTTCTCAACCATTTCTTAGCTTCAAACTCCCATATCTCGCGAACGGATTGACATAAACCAAAAATTCCTGTTGCATCTGAAAGTAGAAACTCGCCCGATTACAACGGTATGTGTATTTTTTCCCTAGGCCATTCTGGTTAAGCGTTTGGAGCAGCTGTACTGCGAAAAATTTGTTGTCTTCTCAACCATTTCTTAGCTTCAAACTCCCATATCTCGCGAACGGATTGACATAAACCAAAAATTCCTGTTGCATCTGAAAGTAGAAACTCGCCGGATTACAACGGTATGTGTATTTTTTCCCTAGGCCATTCTAGTTAAGCGTTTGGAGCAGCAGAATTGCGAAAAATTTTTTGCCTTCTCAACCATTTCTTGTCTTGAAACTCCCATTTCTCGCGAACGGATTGACCTAACCCAAAAATTCCTATTGCATCTGAAAATAGAAACTCGCCCGATTACAACGGTATGTGTATTTTTTCCCTTGGCCATTTTGGTTAAGCGTTTGGAGCAGCAGAATTACGAAAAATTTTTTGCCTTCTCAACCATTTCTTGTCTTCAAACTCTCATATCTCGCGAACGGATTGACCTAACCCAAAAATTCCTATTGCATCTGAAAGTAGAAACTCGCCCGATTACAACGGTACGTGTATTTTTCCCTTAGGCCATTCTGGTTAAGCGATTGGAGCAGCAGAAGTGCGATAAATTTATTGTCTTCTCAACCATTTCTTGGCTTCAAACTCCCATATCTCGCGAACGGATTGACCTAACCCAAAAATTCCTGTTGCGTCTGAAAGTAGAAACTCGCCCGATTACAACGGTATGTGTATTTTTTCCCTAGGCCATTCTGGTTAAGCGTTTGGAGCAGCAGAAGTGCGAAAAACTTGTTGTCTTCTCAACCATTTCTTAGCTTCAAACTCCCATATCTCGCGAACGGATTGAACAAACCCAGAAGTTCCTGCTGCGTCTGAAAGTAGAAGCTCGCCCGATTACAACAGTATGTGTATTTTTTCCCTAGGCCATTCTGGTTAAGCGTTCGGAGCAGCAGAATTGCGAAAAATTTTTTGCCTTCTCAACCATTTCTTGTTTTCAAACTCCCATATCTCGCGAACGGATTGACCTAACCCAAAAATTCCTATTGCATCTGAAAGTAGAAACTCGCCCGATTACAACGGTATGTGTATTTTTTCCCTAGGCCATTCTAGTTAAGCGTTTGGAGCAGCAGAACTGCGAAAAATTTTTTGCCTTCTCAACCATTTCTTGGCTTCAAAGTCCCATATCTCGCGAACGGATTGACCTAACCAAAAAATTCCTATTGCATCTGAAAGTACAAACTCGCCCGATTACAACGGTGTGTGTATTTTTTCCCTTGGCCATTCTGGTTAAGCGTTTGGAGCAGCAGAATTGTGAAAAATTTTTTGCCTTCTCTACCATTTCTTGGCTTCCAACTCCCATATCTCGCGAACAGATTGACCTAACCCAAAAATTCCTATTGCATCTGAAAGTAGAAACTCGCCCGAATACAACGGTATGTTTATTTTTTCCCTAGGCCATTCTAGTTAAGCGTTTGGAGCGGCAGAATTGCGAAAAATTTTTTGCCTTCTCAACCATTTCTTGTCTTCAAACTCCCATATCTCGCGAACGGATTGACCTAACCCAAAAATTCCTATTGCATCTGAAAGTAGAAACTCGCCCGATTACAACGGTATGTGTATTTTTTCCCTAGGCCATTCTAGTTAAGCGTTTGGAGCAGCAGAACTGCGAAAAATTTTTTGCCTTCTCAACCATTTCTTGGCTTCAAAGTCCCATATCTCGCGAACGGATTGACCTAACCCAAAAATTCCTATTGCATCTGGAAGTAGAAACTCGCCCGATTACAACGGTATGTGTATTTTTTCCCTAGGCCATTCTGGTTAAGCGTTTGGAGCAGCAGAATTGTGAAAAATTTTTTGGCTTCTCTACCATTTCTTGACTTCAAACTCCCATATCTCGCGAACGGATTGACCTAACCCAAAAATTCCTATTGCATCTGAAAGTAGAAACTCGCCCGATTACAACGGTATGTGTATTTTTTCCCTAGGCCATTCTAGTTAAGCGTTTGGAGCAGCAGAATTGCGAAAAATTTTTTGCCTTCTCAACCATTTCTTGTCTTGAAACTCCCATATCTCGCGAACGGATTGACCTAACCCAAAAATTCCTATTGCATCTGAAAGTAGAAACTCGCCCGATTACAACGGTATGTGTATTTTTTCCCTTGGCCATTTTGGTTAAGCGTTTGGAGCAGCAGAATTACGAAAAATTTTTTGCCTTCTCAACCATTTCTTGTCTTCAAACTCCCATATCTCGCGAACGGATTGACCTAACCCAAAAATTCCTATTGCATCTGAAAGTACAAACTCGCCCGATTACAACGGTGTGTGTATTTTTTCCCTTGGCCATTCTGGTTAAGCGTTTGGAGCAGCAGAATTGTGAAAAATTTTTTGCCTTCTCTACCATTTCTTGGCTTCAAACTCCCATATCTCGCGAACAGATTGACCTAACCCAAAAATTCCTATTGCATCTGAAAGTAGAAACTCGCCCGATTACAACGGTATGTTTATTTTTTCCCTAGGCCATTCTAGTTAAGCGTTTGGAGCAGCAGAATTACGAAAAATTTTTTGCCTTCTCAACCATTTCTTGTCTTCAAACTCCCATATCTCGCGAACGGATTGACCTAACCCAAAAATTCCTATTGCATCTGAAAGTACAAACTCGCCCGATTACAACGGTGTGTGTATTTTTTCCCTTGGCCATTCTGGTTAAGCGTTTGGAGCAGCAGAATTGTGAAAAATTTTTTGCCTTCTCTACCATTTCTTGGCTTCAAACTCCCATATCTCGCGAACAGATTGACCTAACCCAAAAATTCCTATTGCATCTGAAAGTAGAAACTCGCCCGATTACAACGGTATGTTTATTTTTTCCCTAGGCCATTCTAGTTAAGCGTTTGGAGCGGCAGAATTGCGAAAAATTTTTTGCCTTCTCAACCATTTCTTGTCTTCAATCTCCCATATCTCGCGAACGGATTGACCTAACCCAAAAATTCCTATTGCATCTGAAAGTAGAAACTCGCCCGATTACAACGGTATGTGTATTTTTTCCCTAGGCCATTCTAGTTAAGCGTTTGGAGCAGCAGAACTGCGAAAAATTTTTTGCCTTCTCAACCATTTCTTGGCTTCAAAGTCCCATATCTCGCGAACGGATTGACCTAACCCAAAAATTCCTATTGCATCTGGAAGTAGAAACTCGCCCGATTACAACGGTATGTGTATTTTTTCCCTAGGCCATTCTGGTTAAGCGTTTGGAGCAGCAGAATTGTGAAAAATTTTTTGCCTTCTCTACCATTTCTTGACTTCAAACTCCCATATCTCGCGAACGGATTGACCTAACCCAAAAATTCCTATTGCATCTGAAAGTAGAAACTCGCCCGATTACAACGGTATGTGTGTTTTTTCCCTAGGCCATTCTGGTTAAGCGTTTGGAGCAGCAGAATTGCGAAAAATTTTTTGCCTTCTCAACCATTTCTTGGCTTCAAAGTCCCATATCTCGCGAACGGATTGACCTCACCCAAAAATTCCTATTGCATCTGAAAGTAGAAACTCGCCCGATGACAACGGTATGTGTATTTTTTCCCTAGGCCATTCTGGTTAAGCGTTTGGAGCAGCAGAATTGTGAAAGATTTTTTGCCTTCTCTACCATTTCTTGACTTCAAACTCCCATATCTCGCGAACGGATTGACCTAACCCAAAAATTCCTATTGCATCTGAAAGTAGAAACTCGCCCGATTACAACGGTATGTGTATTTTTTCCCTAGGCCATTCTGGTTAAGCGTTCGGAGCAGCAGAATTGCGAAAAATTTTTTGCCTTCTCAACCATTTCTTGTCTTGAAACTCCCATATCTCGCGAACGGATTGACCTAACCCAAAAATTCCTATTGCATCTGAAAGTAGAAACCCGCCCGATTACAACGGTATGTGTATTTTTTCCCTTGGCCATTTTGGTTAAGCGTTTGGAGCAGCAGAATTGCGAGAAAGTTTTTGCCTTCTCAACCATTTCTTGTCTTCAAACTCCCATATCTCGCGAACGGATTGACCTAACCCAAAATTTCCTATTGCATCCGAAAGTAGAAACTCGCCCGATTACAAAGGTATGTGTATTTTTTCCCTTGACCATTCTGGTTAAGCCTTTGGAGCAGCAGAATTGTGAAAAGTTTTTTGCCTTCTCTACCATTTCTTGGCTTCAAACTCTCATATCTCGCGAACAGATTGACCTAACCCAAAAATTCCTATTGCATCTGAAAGTAGAAACTCGCCCGATTACAACGGTATGTTTATTTTTTCCCTAGGCCATTCTAGTTAAGCGTTTGGAGCAGCAGAATTGCGAAAAATTTTTGGCTTCTCAACCATTTCTTGTCTTCAAACTCCCATATCTCGCGAACGGATTGACGTAACCCAAAAATTCCTATTGCATCTGAAAGTAGAAACTCGCCCGATTACAACGGTATGTGTATTTTTTCCCTAGGCCATTCTGGTTAAGCGTTTGGAGCAGCAGAATTGCGAAAAATTTTTTGCCTTCTCAACCTTTTCTTGGCTTCAAACTCCCATATCTCGCGAACGGATTGACGTAACCCAAAAATTCCTATTGCATCTGAAAGTAGAAACTCGCCCGATTACAACGGTATGTGTATTTTTTCCCTAGGCCATTCTAGATAAGCGTTTGGAGCAGCAGAACTGCGAAAAATTTTTTGGCTTCTCAACCATTTCTTGGCTTCAAAGTCCCATATCTCGCGAACGGATTGACCTAACCCAAAAATTCCTATTGCATCTGGAAGTAGAAACTCGCCCGATTACAACGGTATGTGTATTTTTTCCCTAGGCCATTCTGGTTAAGCGTTTGGAGCAGCAGAATTGTGAGAAATTTTTTGCCTTCTCTACCATTTCTTGACTTCAAACTCCCATATCTCGCGAACGGATTGACATAACCCAAAAATTCCTATTGCATCTGAAAGTAGAAACTCGCCCGATTACAACGGTATGTGTGTTTTTTCCCTAGGCCATTCTGGTTAAGCGTTCGGAGCAGCAGAATTGCGAAAAATTTTTTGCCTTCTCAACCATTTCTTGTCTTGAAACTCCCATATCTCGCGAACGGATTGACCTAACCCAAAAATTCCTATTGCATCTGAAAGTAGAAACTCGCCCGATTACAACGGTATGTGTATTTTTTCCCTAGGCCATTCTGGTTAAGCGTTTGGAGCAGCAGAATTGCGAAAAATTGTTTGCTTTCTCAACAATTTCTTGGCTTCAAACTCCCATATCTCGCGCACGAATTGACCTAACCCAAAAATTCCTATTGCATCTGAAAGTAGAAACTCGCCCGATTTCAACGGTGTGTGTATTGTTTCCCTAGGCCATTCTGTTTAAGCGTTTGGAGCAGCAGAACTGCGAAAAATTTGTTGTCTTCTCAACCATTTCTTAGCTTCAAACTCCCATATCTCGCGAACGGTTTGACATAAACCAAAAATTCCTGTTGCATCTGAAAGTAGAAACTCGCCCGATTACAACGGTATGTGTATTTTTTCCCTAGGCCATTCTGGTTAAGCGTTTGGAGCAGCAGAACTGCGAAAAATTTTTTGCCTTCTCTACCATTTCTTAACTTCAAACTCCCATATCTCGCGAACGGATTGACGTAACCCAAAAATTCCTATTGCATCTGAAAGTAGAAACTCGCCCGATTACAACGGTATGTGTATTTTTTCCCTAGGCCATTCTGGTTAAGCGTTTGGAGCAGCAGAATTGCGAAAAATTTTTTGCCTTCTCAACCATTTCTTGTCTTGAAACTCCCATATCTCGCGAACGGATTGACCTAACCCAAAAATTCCTATTGCGTCTGAAAGTAGAAACTCGCCCGATTACAACGGTATGTGAATTTTTTCCCATGGCCATTTTGGTTAAGCGTTTGGAGCAGCAGAATTGCGAGAAAGTTTTTGCCTTCTCAACCATTTCTTGGCTTCAAACTTCCATATCTCGCGAACGAATTGACCTAACCCAAAAATTCCTATTGCATCTGAAAGTAGAAACTCGCCCGATTACAACGGTATGTGTATTTTTTCCCTAGGCCATTCTGGTTAATCGTTTGGAGCAGCAGAAGTGCGAAAAATTTGTTGTCTTCTCAACCATTTCTTAGCTTCAAACTCCCATATCTCGCGAACGGATTGACCTAACCCAAAAATTCCTATTGCATTTGAAAGTAGAAACTCGCCCGATTACAACTGTATGTGTATTTTTTCCCTAGGCCATTCTGGTTAAGCGTTTGGAGCAGCAGAATTGCGAAAAATTTGTTGCCTTCTCAACCATTTCTTGGCTTCAAAGTCCCATATCTCGCGAACGGATTGACTAACCCAAAATTTCCTATTGCATCTGAAAGTAGAAACTCGCCCGGTTACAACGGTATGTGCATTTTTTCCCTAGGCCTTTCTGGTTAAACGTTTGGAGCAGCAGAACTGCGAAAAATTTGTTGTCTTCTCAACCATTTCTTAGCTTCAAACTGCCATATCTCCCGAACGGATTGACCTCAACCAAAAACTCCTGTTGCATCTGAAAGTAGAAACTCGCCCGATTACAACGGTATGTGTATTTTTTCCCTAGGCCATTCTGGTTAAGCGTTCGGAGCAGCAGAATTGCGAAAAATTTTTTGCCTTCTCAATCATTTCTTGTCTTCAAACTCCCATATCTCGCGAACGGATTGACCTAACCCAAAAATTCCTATTGCATCTGAAAGTAGAAACTCGCCCGATTACAACTCTATGTGTATTTTTTCCCTAGGCCATTCTAGTTAATCGTTTGGAGCAGCAGAACTGCGAAAAATTTTTTGCCTTCTCAACCATTTCTTGGCTTCAAAGTCCCATATCTCGCGAACGGATTGACCTAACCCAAAAATTCCTATTGCATCTGGAAGTAGAAACTCGCCCGATTACAACGGTATGTGTATTTTTTCCCTAGGCCATTCTGGTTAAGCGTTTGGAGCAGCAGAATTGTGAAAAATTTTTTGCCTTCTCTACCATTTCTTAACTTCAAACTCCCATATCTCGCGAACGGATTGACGTAACCCAAAAATTCCTATTGCATCTGAAAGTAGAAACTCGCCCGATTACAACGGTATGTGTATTTTTTCCCTAGGCCATTCTGGTTAAGCGTTTGGAGCAGCAGAATTGCGAAAAATTTTTTGCCTTCTCAACCATTTCTTGTCTTGAAACTCCCATATCTCGCGAACGGAGTGACCTAACCCAAAAATTCCTATTGCATCTGAAAGTAGAAACTCGCCCGATTACAACGGTATGTGAATTTTTTCCCATGGCCATTTTGGTTAAGCGTTTGGAGCATCAGAATTGCGAGAAAGTTTTTGCCTTCTCAACCATTTCTTGGCTTCAAACTTCCATATCTCGCGAACGAATTGACCTAACCCAAAAATTCCTATTGCATCTGAAACTAGAAACTCGCCCGATTATAACGGTATGTGTATTTTTTCCCTAGGCCATTCTGGTTAATCGTTTGGAGCAGCAGAAGTGCGAAAAATTTGTTGTCTTCTCAACCATTTCTTAGCTTCAAACTCCCATATCTCGCGAACGGATTGACCTAACCCAAAAATTCCTATTGCATCTGAAAGTAGAAACTCGCCCGATTACAACTGTATGTGTATTTTTTCCCTAGGCCATTCTGGTTAAGCGTTTGGAGCAGCAGAATTGCGAAAAATTTGTTGCCTTCTCAACCATTTCTTGGCTTCAAAGTCCCATATCTCGCGAACGGATTGACGTAACCCAAAATTTCCTATTGCATCTGAAAGTAGAAACTCGCCCGGTTACAACGGTATGTGCATTTTTTCCCTAGGCCTTTCTGGTTAAACGTTTGGAGCAGCAGAAGTGCGAAAAATTTGTTGTCTTCACAACCATTTCTTAGCTTCAAACTCCCATATCTCGCGAACGGATGGACGTAACCCAAAAATTCCTATTGCATCTGAAAGTAGAAACTCGCCCGATTACAACGGTATGTGTATATTCTCCCTAGGCCATTCTGGTTAAACGTTTGGAGCAGCAGAACTGCGAAAAATTTGTTGTCTTCTCAACCATTTCTTAGCTTCAAACTCCCATATCTCGCGAACGGATTGACGTAACCCAAAAATTCCTGTTGCATCTGAAAGTAGAAACTCGCCCGATTACAACGGTATGTGTATTTTTTCCCTAGGCCATTCTGGTTAAGCGTTTGGAGCAGCAGAATTGCGAAAAAATTTTTGCCTTCTCAACCATTTCGTATCTTCAAACTCCCATATCTCGCGAACGGATTGACCTAACCCAAAAATTCCTATTGCATCTGAAGGTAGAAACTCGCCCGATTACAACGGTATTTGTATTCTTTCCCTAACCCATTCTGGTTAAGCGTTTGGAGCAGCAGAATTGCGAAAAATTTTTCGCCTTCTCAACCATTTCTTAGCTTCAAAGTCCCATATCTCGCGAACGGATTGACCAAACCCAAAAATTCCTGCTGCATCTGAAAGTAGAAACTCGCCCGATTACAACGGTATGTGTATTTTTTCCCTAGGCCATTCTGGTTAAGCGTTTGGAGCAGCAGAATTGCGAAAAATTTGTTGCCTTCTCAACCATTTCTTGGCTTCAAAGTCCCATATCTCGCGAACGGATTGACGTAACCCAAAATTTCCTATTGCATCTGAAAGTAGAAACTCGCCCGGTTACAACGGTTTGTGTATTTTTTCCCTAGGCCATTCTGGTTAAACGTTTGGAGCAGCAGAAGTGCGAAAAATTTGTTGTCTTCACAACCATTTCTTAGCTTCAAACTCCCATATCTCGCGAACGGATTGACGTAACCCAAAAATTCCTGTTGCATCTGAAAGTAGAAACTCGCCCGATTACAACGGTATGTGTATTTTTTCCTTAGGCCATTCTGGTTAAGCGTTTGGAGCAGCAGAATTGCGAAAAATTTTTTGCATTCACAACCATTTCTTGTCTTCAAACTCCCATATCTCGCGAACGGATTGACCTAACCCAAAAATTCCTATTGCATCTGAAAGTAGAAACTCGCCCAATTACAACGGTATGTGTATTTTTTCCCTAGGCCATTCTGGTTAATCGTTTGGGGCAGCAGAAGTGCGAAAAATTTGTTGTCTTCGCAACCATTTCTTAGCTTCAAAGTCCCATATCTCGCGAACGGATTGACCAAACCCAAAAATTCCTGCTGCGTCTGAAAGTAGAAACTCGCCCGATTATAACGATATGCGTATTTTTTCCCTAGGCCATTCTGGTTAAGCGTTTGGAGCAGCAGAATTGCGAAAAATTTTTTGCCTTCTCAACCATTTCTTGACTTCAAACTCCCATATCTCGCGAAAGGATTGACCTAACCCAAAAATTCCTATTGCATCTGAAAGTAGAAACTCGCCCGATTACAACGGTATGTCTATTTTTTCCCTAGGCCATTCTGGTTAAGCGTTTGGAGCAGCAGAATTGTGAAACATTTTTTGCCTTCTCTACCATTTCTTGACTTCAAACTCCCATATCTCGCGAAAGGATTGACCTAACCCAAAAATTCCTATTGCATCTGAAAGTAGAAACTCGCCCGATTACAACGGTATGTGTATTTTTTCCCTAGGCCATTCTGGTTAAGCGTTTGGAGCAGCAGAATTGCGAAAAATTGTTTGCCTTCTCAACAATTTCTTGGCTTCAAGCTCCCATATCTCGCGAACGAATTGACCTAACCCAAAAATTCATATTGCATCTGAAAGTAGAAACTCGCCCGATTACAACGGTATGTGTATTGTTTCCCTAGGCCATTCTGGTTAAGCGTTTGGAGCAGCAGAACTGCGAAAAATTTGTTGTCTTCTCAAACATTTCTTAGCTTCAAACTCCCATATCTCGCGAACGGATTGACATAAACCAAAAATTCCTGTTGCATCTGAAAGTAGAAACTCGCCCGATTACAACGGTATGTGTATTTTTTCCCTAGGCCATTCTGGTTAAGCGTTTGGAGCAGCAGAACTGCGAAAAATTTGTTGTCTTCTCAACCATTTCTTAGCTTCAAACTCCCATATCTCGCGAACGGATTGACCACAACCAAAAACTCCTGTTGCATCTGAAAGTAGAAACTCGCCCGATTACAACGGTATGTGTATTTTTTCCCTAGGCCATTCTGGTTAAGCGTTCGGAGCAGCAGAATTGCGAAAAATTTTTTGCCTTCTCAATCATTTCTTGTCTTCAAACTCCCATATCTCGCGAACGGATTGACCTAACCCAAAAATTCCTATTGCATCTGAAAGTAGAAACTCGCCCGATTACAACTGTATGTGTATTTTTCCCTAGGCCATTCTAGTTAATCGTTTGGAGCAGCAGAACTGCGAAAAATTTTTTGCCTTCTCAACCATTTCTTGGCTTCAAAGTCCCATATCTCGCGAACGGATTGACCTAACCCAAAAATTCCTATTGCATCTGGAAGTAGAAACTCGCCCGATTACAACGGTATGTGTATTTTTTCCCTAGGCCATTCTGGTTAAGCGTTTGGAGCAGCAGAATTGTGAAAAATTTTTTGCCTTCTCTACCATTTCTTGACTTCAAACTCCCATATCTCGCGAACGGATTGACGTAACCCAAAAATTCCTATTGCATCTGAAAGTAGAAACTCGCCCGATTACAACGGTATGTGTATTTTTTCCCTAGGCCATTCTGGTTAAGCGTTTGGAGCAGCAGAATTGCGAGAAAGTTTTTGCCTTCTCAACCATTTCTTGGCTTCAAACTCCCATATCTCGCGAACGAATTAACCTAACCCAAAAATTCCTATTGCATCTGAAAGTAGAAACTCGCCCGATTACAACGGTATGTGTATTTTTTCCCTAGGCCATTCTGGTTAAGCGTTTGGAGCAGCAGAATTGCGAAAAATTTGTTGCCTTCTCAACCATTTCTTGGCTTCAAAGTCCCATATCTCGCGAACGGATTGTCGTAACCCAAAATTTCCTATTGCATCTGAAAGTAGAAACTCGCCCGGTTACAACGGTATGTGTATTTTTTCCCTAGGCCATTCTGGTTAAACGTTTGGAGCAGCAGAAGTGCGAAAAATTTGTTGTCTTCACTACCATTTCTTAGCTTCAAACGCCCATATCTCGCGAACGGATGGACGTAACCCAAAAATTCCTGTTGCATCTGAAAGTAGAAACTCGCCCGATTACAACGGTATGTGTATTTTTTCCCTAGGCCATTCTGGTTAAGCGTTTGGAGCAGCAGAATTGCGAAAAAATTTTTGCCTTCTCAACCATTTCGTGTCTTCAAACTCCCATATCTCGCGAACGGATTGACCTAACCCAAAAATTCCTATTGCATCTGAAGGTAGAAACTCGCCCGATTACAACGGTATTTGTATTTTTTCCCTAACCCATTCTGGTTAAGCGTTTGGAGCAGCAGAATTGCGAAAAATTTTTCGCCTTCTCAACCATTTCTTAGCTTCAAAGTCCCATATCTCGCGAACGGATTGACCAAACCCAAAAATTCCTGCTGCATCTGAAAGTAGAAACTCGCCCGATTACAACGGTATGTGTATTTTTTCCTAGGCCATTCTGGTTAAGCGTTTGGAGCAGCAGAATTGCGAAAATTTTTTGCCTTCTCAACCATTTCTTGGATTCAAACTCCCATATCTCGCGAACGGATTGACCTAACCCACAAATTCCTATTGCATCGGAAAGTAGAAACTCGCCCGATTACAACGGTATGTGTATTTTTTCCCTTGGCCATTTTGGTTAAGCGTTTGGAGCAGCAGAATTACGAAAAATTTTTTGCCTTCTCAACCATTTCTTGTCTTCAAACTCCCATATCTCGCGAACGGATTGACCTAACCCAAAAATTCCTATTGCATCTGAAAGTAGAAACTCACCCGATTACAACGGTATGTGTATTTTTTCCCTAGGCCATTCTGGTTAAGCGTTTGGAGCAACAGAAGTGCGAAAAATTTGTTGTCTTCTCAACCATTTCTTAGCTTCAAACTCCCATATCTCGCGAACGGATTGACGTAACCCAAAAATTCCTATTGCATCTGAAAGTAGAAACTCGCCCGATTACAACGGTATGTGTATTTTTTCCCTAGGTCATTCTGGTTAAGCGTTTGGAGCAGCAGAACTGCGAAAAATTTGTTGTCTTCTCAACCATTTCTTAGCTTCAAACTCCCATATCTCGCGAACGGATTGACATAAACCAAAAATTCCTGTTGCATCTGAAAGTAGAAACTCGCCCGATTACAACGGTATGTGTATTTTTTCCCTAGGCCATTCTGGTTAAGCGTTTGGAGCAGCAGAACTGCGAAAAATTTGTTGTCTTCTCAACCATTTCTTAGCTTCAAACTCCCATATCTCGCGAACGGATTGACATAAACCAAAAATTCCTGTTGCATCTGAATGTAGAAACTCGCCCGATTACAACGGTATGTGTATTTTTTCCCTAGGCCATTCTGGTTAAGCGTTTGGAGCAGCAGAACTGCGAAAAATTTGTTGTCTTCTCAACCATTTCTTAGATTCAAACTCCCATATCTCGCGAACGGATTGACCTAAACCAAAAATTCCTGTTGCATCTGAAAGTAGAAACTCGCCCGATTACAACGGTATGTGTATTTTTTCCCTAGGCCATTCTGGTTAAGCGTTTGGAGCAGCAGAATTGCGAAAAATTTTTTGCCTTCTCAACCATTTCTTGTCTTGAAACTCCCATATCTCGCGAACGGATTGACCTAACCCAAAAATTCCTATTGCATCTGAAAGTAGAAACTCACCCGATTACAACGGTATGTGTATTTTTTCCCTAGGCCATTCTGGTTAAGCGTTCGGAGCAGCAGAATTGCGAAAAATTTTTTGCCTTCTCAACCATTTCTTGTCTTGAAACTCCCATATCTCGCGAACGGATTGACCTAACCCAAAAATTCCTATTGCATCTGAAAGTAGAAACTCGCCCGATTACAACTGTATGTGTATTTTTTCCCTTGGCCATTTTGGTTAAGCGTTTGGAGCAGCAGAATTGCGAGAAAGTTTTTGCCTTCTCAACCATTTCTTGGCTTCAAACTCCCATATCTCGCGAACGGATTGACCTAACCCAAAAGTTCCTATTGCATCTGAAAGTAGAAACTCGCCCGATTACAACGGTATGTGTATTTTTTCCCTTGGCCATTCTGGTTAAGCGTTTGGAGCAGCAGAAATGTGAAAAATTTTTTGCCTTCTCTACCATTTCTTGGCTTCAAACTCCCATATCTCGCGAACGGATTGACCTAACCCAAAAATTCCTATTGCATCTGAAAGTAGAAACTCATCCGATTACAACGGTATGTATATTTTTTCCCTAGGCCATTCTGGTTAAGCGTTTGGAGCAGCAGAATTGCGAAAAATTTTTTGCCTTCTCAACCATTTCTTGTCTTGAAACTCCCATATCTCGCGAACGGATTGACCTAACCCAAAAATTCCTATTGCATCTGAAAGTAGAAACTCACCCGATTACAACGGTATGTGTATTTTTTCCCTAGGCCATTCTGGTTAAGCGTTCGGAGCAGCAGAATTGCGAAAAATTTTTTGCCTTCTCAACCATTTCTTGTCTTGAAACTCCCATATCTCGCGAACGGATTGACCTAACCCAAAAATTCCTATTGCATCTGAAAGTAGAAACTCGCCCGATTACAACGGTATGTGTATTTTTTCCCTTGGCCATTTTGGTTAAGCGTTTGGAGCAGCAGAATTGCGAGAAAGTTTTTGCCTTCTCAACCATTTCTTGGCTTCAAACTCCCATATCTCGCGAACGGATTGACCTAACCCAAAAATTCCTATTGCATCTGAAAGTAGAAACTCGCCCGATTACAACGGTATGTGTATTTTTTCCCTTGGCCATTCTGGTTAAGCGTTTGGAGCAGCAGAAATGTGAAAAATTTTTTGCCTTCTCTACCATTTCTTGGCTTCAAACTCCCATATCTCGCGAACGGATTGACCTAACCCAAAAATTCCTATTGCATCTGAAAGTAGAAACTCATCCGATTACAACGGTATGTGTATTTTTTCCCTAGGCCATTCTGGTTAAGCGTTTGGAGCAGCAGAAGTGCGAAAAATTTGTTGTCTTCTCAACCATTTCTTAGCTTCAAACTCCCATATCTCGCGAACGGATTGACGTAACCCAAAAATTCCTATTGCATCTGAAAGTAGAAACTCGCCCGATTACAACGGTATGTGTATTTTTTCCCTAGGCCATTCTGGTTAAGCGTTTGGAGCAGCAGAATTGCGAAAAATTTTTTGCCTTCTCAACCATTTCTTGGCTTCAAAGTCCCATATCTCGCGAACGGATTGACCTAACCCAAAAATTCCTAGTGCATCTGAAAGTAGAAACTCGCCCGATTACAACGGTATGTGTATTTTTTCCCTAGGCCATTCTGGTTAAGCGTTTGGAGCAGCAGAATTGTGAAAAATTTTTTGCCTTCTCTACCATTTCTTGACTTCAAACTCCCATATCTCGCGAAAGGATTGACCTAACCCAAAAATTCCTATTGCATCTGAAAGTAGAAACTCGCCCGATTACAACGGTATGTGTATTTTTTCCCTAGGCCATTCTGGTTAAGCGTTTGGAGCAGCAGAATTGCGAAAAATTGTTTGCCTTCACAACAATTTCTTGGCTTCAAACTCCCATATCTCGCGAACGAATTGACCTAACCCAAAAATTCCTATTGCATCTGAAAGTAGAAACTCGCCCGATTACAACGGTATGTGTATTGTTTCCCTAGGCCATTCTGGTTAAGCGTTTGGAGCAGCAGAACTGCGAAAAATTTGTTGTCTTCTCAAACATTTCTTAGCTTCAAACTCCCATATCTCGCGAACGGATTGACATAAACCAAAAATTCCTGTTGCATCTGAAAGTAGAAACTCGCCCGATTACAACGGTATGTGTATTTTTTCCCTAGGCCATTCTGGTTAAGCGTTTGGAGCAGCAGAACTGCGAAAAATTTGTTGTCTTCTCAACCATTTCTTAGCTTCAAACTCCCATATCTCGCGAACGGATTGACCACAACCAAAAACTCCTGTTGCATCTGAAAGTAGAAACTCGCCCGATTACAACGGTATGTGTATTTTTTCCCTAGGCCATTCTGGTTAAGCGTTTGGAGCAGCAGAATTGTGAAAAATTTTTTGCCTTCTCTACCATTTCTTGACTTCAAACTCCCATATCTCGCGAACGGATTGACGTAACCCAAAAATTCCTATTGCATCTGAAAGTAGAAACTCGCCCGATTACAACGGTATGTGTATTTTTTCCATAGGCCATTCTGGTTAAGCGTTTGGAGCAGCAGAATTGCGAAAAATTTTTTGCCTTCTCAACCATTTTTTGTCTTGAAACTCCCACATCTCGCGAACGGATTGACCTAACCCAAAAATTCCTATTGCATCTGAAAGTAGAAACTCGCCCGATTACAACGGTATGTGAATTTTTTCCCTTGGCCATTTTGGTGAAGCGTTTGGAGCAGCAGAATTGCGAGAAAGTTTTTGCCTTCTCAACCATTTCTTGGCTTCAAACTCCCATATCTCGCGAACGAATTAACCTAACCCAAAAATTCCTATTGCATCTGAAAGTAGAAACTCGCCCGATTACAACGGTATGTGTATTTTTTCCCTAGGCCATTCTGGTTAAGCGTTTGGAGCAGCAGAATTGCGAAAAATTTGTTGCCTTCTCAACCATTTCTTGGCTTCAAAGTCCCATATCTCGCGAACGGATTGTCGTAACCCAAAATTTCCTATTGCATCTGAAAGTAGAAACTCGCCCGGTTACAACGGTATGTGTATTTTTTCCCTAGGCCATTCTGGTTAAGCGTTTGGAGCAGCAGAATTGCGAAAAATTTGTTGCCTTCTCAACCATTTCATGGCTTCAAAGTCCCATATCTCGCGAACGGATTGACGTAACCCAAAATTTCCTATTGCATCTGAAAGTAGAAACTCGCCCGGTTACAACGGTATGTGTATTTTTTCCCTAGGCTATTCTGGTTAAACGTTTGGAGCAGCAGAAGTGCGAAAAATTTGTTGTCTTCACAACCATTTCTTAGCTTCAAACTCCCATATCTCGCGAACGGATGGACGTAACCCAAAAATTCCTGTTGCATCTGAAAGTAGAAACTCGCCCGATTACAACGGTATGTGTATTTTTTCCCTAGGCCATTCTGGTTAAGCGTTTGGAGCAGCAGAATTGCGAAAAATTTTTTGCCTTCACAACCATTTCTTGTCTTCAAACTCCCATATCTCGCGAACGGATTGACCTGACCCAAAAATTCCTATTGCATCTGAAAGTAGAAACTCGCCCGATTACAACGGCATGTGTATTTTCCCCCTAGGCCATTCTGGTTAAACGTTTGGAGCAGCAGAAGTGCGAAAAATTTGTTGTCTTCTCAACCATTTCTTAGCTTCAAACTCCCATATCTCGCGAACGGATTGACGTAACCCAAAAATTCCTGTTGCATCTGAAAGTAGAAACTCGCCCGATTACAACGGTATGTGTATTTTTTCCCTAGGCCATTCTGGTTAAGCGTTTGGAGCAGCAGAATTGCGAAAAAATTTTTGCCTTCTCAACCATTTCGTGTCTTCAAACTCCCATATCTCGCGAACGGATTGACCTAACCCAAAAATTCCTATTGCATCTGAAGGTAGAAACTCGCCCGATTACAACGGTATTTGTATTCTTTCCCTAACCCATTCTGGTTAAGCGTTTGGAGCAGCAGAATTGCGAAAAATTTTTCGCCTTCTCAACCATTTCTTAGCTTCAAAGTCCCATATCTCGCGAACGGATTGACCAAACCCAAAAATTCCTGCTGCATCTGAAAGTAGAAACTCGCCCGATTACAACGGTATGTGTATTTTTTCCCTAGGCCATTCTGGTTAAGCGTTTGGAGCAGCAGAATTGCGAAAAATTTGTTGCCTTCTCAACCATTTCTTGGCTTCAAAGTCCCATATCTCGCGAACGGATTGACGTAACCCAAAATTTCCTATTGCATCTGAAAGTAGAAACTCGCCCGGTTACAACGGTTTGTGTATTTTTTCCCTAGGCCATTCTGGTTAAACGTTTGGAGCAGCAGAATTGCGAAAAATTTGTTGTCTTCACAACCATTTCTTAGCTTCAAACTCCCATATCTCGCGAACGGATTGACGTAACCCAAAAATTCCTGTTGCATCTGAAAGTAGAAACTCGCCCGATTACAACGGTATGTGTATTTTTTCCTTAGGCCATTCTGGTTAAGCATTTGGAGCAGCAGAATTGCGAAAAATTTTTTGCATTCACAACCATTTCTTGTCTTCAAACTCCCATATCTCGCGAACGGATTGACCTAACCCAAAAATTCATATTGCATCTGAAAGTAGAAACTCGCCCGATTACAACGGTATGTGTATTGTTTCCCTAGGCCATTCTGGTTAAGCGTTTGGAGCAGCAGAATTGCGAAAAATTTGTTGCCTTCTCAACCATTTCTTGGCTTCAAAGTCCCATATCTCGCGAACGGATTGACGTAACCCAAAATTTCCTATTGCATCTGAAAGTAGAAACTCGCCCGGTTACAACGGTTTGTGTATTTTTTCCCTAGGCCATTCTGGTTAAACGTTTGGAGCAGCAGAATTGCGAAAAATTTGTTGTCTTCACAACCATTTCTTAGCTTCAAACTCCCATATCTCGCGAACGGATTGACGTAACCCAAAAATTCCTGTTGCATCTGAAAGTAGAAACTCGCCCGATTACAACGGTATGTGTATTTTTTCCTTAGGCCATTCTGGTTAAGCATTTGGAGCAGCAGAATTGCGAAAAATTTTTTGCATTCACAACCATTTCTTGTCTTCAAACTCCCATATCTCGCGAACGGATTGACCTAACCCAAAAATTCATATTGCATCTGAAAGTAGAAACTCGCCCGATTACAACGGTATGTGTATTGTTTCCCTAGGCCATTCTGGTTAAGCGTTTGGAGCAGCAGAACTGCGAAAAATTTGTTGTCTTCTCAAACATTTCTTAGCTTCAAACTCCCATATCTCGCGAACGGATTGACATAAATCAAAAATTCCTGTTGCATCTGAAAGTAGAAACTCGCCCGATTACAACGGTATGTGTATTTTTTCCCTAGGCCATTCTGGTTAAGCGTTTGGAGCAGCAGAACTGCGAAAAATTTGTTGTCTTCTCAACCATTTCTTAGCTTCAAACTCCCATATCTCGCGAACGGATTGACCTCAACCAAAAACTCCTGTTGCATCTGAAAGTAGAAACTCGCCCGATTACAACGGTATGTGTATTTTTTCCCTAGGCCATTCTGGTTAAGCGTTCGGAGCAGCAGAATTGCGAAAAATTTTTTGCCTTCTCTATCATTTCTTGTCTTCAAACTCCCATATCTCGCGAACGGATTGACCTAACCCAAAAATTCCTATTGCATCTGAAAGTAGAAACTCGCCCGATTACAACTGTATGTGTATTTTTTCCCTAGGCCATTCTAGTTAATCGTTTGCAGCAGCAGAACTGCGAAAAATTTTTTGCCTTCTCAACCATTTCTTGGCTTCAAAGTCCCATATCTCGCGAACGGATTGACCTAACCCAAAAATTCCTATTGCATCTGGAAGTAGAAACTCGCCCGATTACAACGGTATGTGTATTTTTTCCCTAGGCCATTCTGGTTAAGCGTTTGGAGCAGCAGAATTGTGAAAAATTTTTTGCCTTCTCTACCATTTCTTGACTTCAAACTCCCATATCTCGCGAACGGATTGACGTAACCCAAAAATTCCTATTGCATCTGAAAGTAGAAACTCGCCCGATTACAACGGTATGTGTATTTTTTCCCTAGGCCATTCTGGTTAAGCGTTTGGAGCAGCAGAATTGCGAGAAAGTTTTTGCCTTCTCAACCATTTCTTGGCTTCAAACTCCCATATCTCGCGAACGGATTGACCTAACCCAAAAATTCCTATTGCATCTGAAAGTAGAAACTCGCCCGATTACAACGGTATGTGAATTTTTTCCCTAGGCCATTCTGGTTAAGCGTTTGGAGCAGCAGAATTGCGAAAAATTTGTTGCCTTCTCAACCATTTCTTGGCTTCAAAGTCCCATATCTCGCGAACGGATTGTCGTAACCCAAAATTTCCTATTGCATCTGAAAGTAGAAACTCGCCCGGTTACAACGGTATGTGTATTTTTTCCCTAGGCCATTCTGGTTAAACGTTTGGAGCAGCAGAAGTGCGAAAAATTTTTTGCCTTCTCAACCATTTCTCGGCTTCAAAGTCCCATATCTCGCGAACGGATGGACGTAACCCAAAAATTCCTGTTGCATCTGAAAGTAGAAACTCGCCCGATTACAACGGTATGTGTATTTTTTCCCTAGGCCATTCTGGTTAAGCGTTTGGAGCAGCAGAATTGCGAAAAATTTTTTGCCTTCACATCCATTTCTTGTCTTCAAACTCCCATATCTCGCGAACGGATTGACCTAACCCAAAAATTCCCATTGCATCTGAAAGTAGAAACTCTCCCGATTACAACGGTATGTGTATTTTTTCCCTAGGCCATTCTGGTTAATCGTTTGGAGCAGCAGAAGTGCGAAAAATTTGTTGTCTTCTCAACCATTTCTTAGCTTCAAACTCCCATATCTCGCGAACGGATTGACGTAACCCAAAAATTCCTGTTGCATCTGAAAGTAGAAACTCGCCCGATTACAACGGTATGTGTATTTTTTCCCTAGGCCATTCTGGTTAAGCGTTTGGAGCAGCAGAATTGCGAAAAAATTTTTGCCTTCTCAACCATTTCGTGTCTTCAAACTCCCATATCTCGCGAACGGATTGACCTAACCCAAAAATTCCTATTGCATCTGAAGGTAGAAACTCGCCCGATTACAACGGTATTTGTATTTTTTCCCTAACCCATTCTGGTTAAGCGTTTGGAGCAACAGAAGTGCGAAAAATTTGTTGTCTTCTCAACCATTTCTTAGCTTCAAACTCCCATATCTCGCGAACGGATTGACGTAACCCAAAAATTCCTATTGCATCTGAAAGTAGAAACTCGCCCGATTACAACGGTATGTGTATTTTTTCCCTAGGCCTTTCTGGTTAAGCGTTTGGAGCAGCAGAATTGCGAAAAATTTTTTGCCTTCTCAACCATTTCTTGTCTTGAAACTCCCATATCTCGCGAACGGATTGACCTAACCCAAAAATTCCTATTGCATCTGAAAGTAGAAACTCGCCCGATTACAACGGTATGTGTATTTTTTCCCTTGGCCATTTTGGTTAAGCGTTTGGAGCAGCAGAATTGCGAGAAAGTTTTTGCCTTGTCAACCATTCCTTGGCTTCAAACTCCCATATCTCGCGAACGGATTGACCTAACCCAAAAATTCCTATTGCATCTGAAAGTAGAAACTCGCCCGATTACAACGGTGTGTGTATTTTTTCCTTTGGCCATTCTGGTTAAGCGTTTGGAGCAGCAGAATTGTGAAAAATTTTTTGCCTTCTCTACCATTTCTTGGCTTCAAACTCCCATATCTCGCGAACAGATTGACCTAACCCAAAAATTCCTATTGCATCTGAAAGTAGAAACTCGCCCGATTACAACGGTATGTGTATTTTTTCCCTAGGCCATTCTAGTTAAGCGTTTGGAGCAGCAGAACTGCGAAAAATTTTTTGCCTTCTCTACCATTTCTTGGCTTCAAACTCCCATATCTCGCGAACGGATTGACCTAACCCAAAAATTCCTATTGCATCTGAAAGTAGAAACTCGCCCGATTACAACGGTATGTGTATTTTTTCCCTAGGCCATTCTAGTTAAGCGTTTGGAGCAGCAGAACTGCGAAAAATTTTTTGCCTTCTCAACCATTTCTTGGCTTCAAAGTCCCATATCTCGCGAACGGATTGACCTAACCCAAAAATTCCTATTGCATCTGGAAGTAGAAACTCGCCCGATTACAACGGTATGTGTATTTTTTCCCTAGGCCATTCTGGTTAAGCGTTTGGAGCAGCAGAATTGTGAAAAATTTTTTGCCTTCTCTACCATTTATTGACTTCAAACTCCCATATCTCGCGATCGGATTGACCTAACCCAAAAATTCCTATTGCATCTGAAAGTAGAAACTCGCCCGATTACAACGGTATGTGTGTTTTTTCCCTAGGCCATTCTGGTTAAGCGTTTGGAGCAGCAGAATTGCGAAAAATTTTTTGCCTTCTCAACCATTTCTTGGCTTCAAAGTCCCATATCTCGCGAACGGATTGACCTAACCCAAAAATTCCTATTGCATCTGAAAGTAGAAACTCGCCCGATGACAACGGTATGTGTATTTTTTCCCTAGGCCATTCTGGTTAAGCGTTTGGAGCAGCAGAATTGTGAAAAATTTTTTGCCTTCTCTACCATTTCTTGACTTCAAACTCCCATATCTCGCGAACGGATTGACATAACCCAAAAATTCCTGTTGCGTCTGAAAGTAGAAACTCGCCCGGTTACAACGGTATGTGTACTTTTTCCCTAGGCCATTCTGGTTAAGCGTTTGGAGCAGCAGAATTGCGAAAAATTTGTTGCCTTCTCAACCATTTCTTGGCTTGAAAGTCCCATATCTCGCGAACGGATTGACGTAACCCAAAATTTCCTATTGCATCTGAAAGTAGAAACTCGCCCGGTTACAACGGTTTGTGTATTTTTTCCCTAGGCCATTCTGGTTAAACGTTTGGAGCAGCAGAAGTGCGAAAAATTTGTTGTCTTCACAACCATTTCTTAGCTTCAAACTCCCATATCTCGCGAACGGATTGACGTAACCCAAAAATTCCTGTTGCATCTGAAAGTAGAAACTCGCCCGATTACAACGGTATGTGTATTTTTTCCTTAGGCCATTCTGGTTAAGCGTTTGGAGCAGCAGAATTGCGAAAAATTTTTTGCCTTCACAACCATTTCTTGTCTTCAAACTCCCATATCTCGCGAACGGATTGACCTAACCCAAAAATTCCTATTGCATCTGAAGGTAGAAACTCGCCCGATTACAACGGTATTTGTATTTTTTCCCTAACCCATTCTGGTTAAGCGTTTGGAGCAGCAGAATTGCGAAAAATTTTTCGCCTTCTCAACCATTTCTTAGCTTCAAAGTCCCATATCTCGCGAACGGATTGACCAAACCCGAAAATTCCTGCTGCATCTGAAAGTAGAAACTCGCCCGATTACAACGGTATGTGTATTTTTTCCCTAGGCCATTCTGGTTAAGCGTTTGGAGCAGCAGAATTGCGAAAAATTTTTTGCCTTCTCAACCATTTCTTGGATTCAAACTCCCATATCTCGCGAACGGATTGACCTCACCCACAAATTCCTATTGCATCGGAAAGTAGAAACTCGCCCGATTACAACGGTATGTGTATTTTTTCCCTTGGCCATTTTGGTTAAGCGTTTGGAGCAGCAGAATTACGAAAAATTTTTTGCCTTCTCAACCATTTCTTGTCTTCAAACTCCCATATCTCGCGAACGGATTGACCTAACCCAAAAATTCCTATTGCATCTGAAAGTAGAAACTCACCCGATTACAACGGTATGTGTATTTTTTCCCTAGGCCATTCTGGTTAAGCGTTTGGAGCAACAGAAGTGCGAAAAATTTGTTGTCTTCTCAACCATTTCTTAGCTTCAAACTCCCATATCTCGCGAACGGATTGACGTAACCCAAAAATTCCTATTGCATCTGAAAATAGAAACTCGCCCGATTACAACGGTATGTGTATTTTTTCCCTAGGCCATTCTGGTTAAGCGTTTGGAGCAGCAGAATTGCGAAAAATTTTTTGCCTTCTCAACCATTTCTTGTCTTGAAACTCCCATATCTCGCGAACGGATTGACCTAACCCAAAAATTCCTATTGCATCTGAAAGTAGAAACTCGCCCGATTACAACGGTATGTGTATTTTTTCCCTTGGCCATTTTGGTTAAGCGTTTGGAGCAGCAGAATTGCGAGAAAGTTTTTGCCTTGTCAACCATTTCTTGGCTTCAAACTCCCATATCTCGCGAACGGATTGACCTAACCCAAAAATTCCTATTGCATCTGAAAGTAGAAACTCGCCCGATTACAACGGTGTGTGTATTTTTTCCTTTGGCCATTCTGGTTAAGCGTTTGGAGCAGCAGAATTGTGAAAAATTTTTTGCCTTCTCTACCATTTCTTGCCTTCAAACTCCCATATCTCGCGAAAGGATTGACCTAACCCAAAAATTCCTATTGCATCTGAAAGTAGAAACTCGCCCGATTACAACGGTATGTGTATTGTTTCCCTAGGCCATTCTGGTTAAGCGTTTGGAGCAGCAGAATTGTGAAAAATTTTTTGCCTTCTCTACCATTTCTTGACTTCAAACTCCCATATCTCGCGAACGGATTGACCTAACCCAAAAATTCCTGTTGCGTCTGAAAGTAGAAACTCGCCCGGTTACAACGGTATGTGTACTTTTTCCCTAGGCCATTCTGGTTAAGCGTTTGGAGCAGCAGAATTGCGAAAAATTTGTTGCCTTCTCAACCATTTCTTGGCTTCAAAGTACCATATCTCGCGAACGGATTGACGTAACCCAAAATTTCCTATTGCATCTGAAAGTAGAAACTCGCCCGGTTACAACGGTTTGTGTATTTTTTCCCTAGGGCATTCTGGTTAAACGTTTGGAGCAGCAGAAGTGCCAAAAATTTGTTGTCTTCACAACCATTTCTTAGCTTCAAACTCCCATATCTCGCGAACGGATTGACGTAACCCAAAAATTCCTGTTGCATCTGAAAGTAGAAACTCGCCCGATTACAACGGTATGTGTATTTTTTCCTTAGGCCATTCTGGTTAAGCGTTTGGAGCAGCAGAATTGCGAAAAATTTTTCGCCTTCTCAACCATTTCTTAGCTACAAAGTCCCATATCTCGCGAACGGATTGACCAAACCCGAAAATTCCTGCTGCATCTGAAAGTAGAAACTCGCCCGATTACAACGGTATGTGTATTTTTTCCCTAGGCCATTCTGGTTAAGCGTTTGGAGCAGCAGAATTGCGAAAAATTTTTTGCTTCTCAACCATTTCTTGGATTCAAACTCCCATATCTCGCGAACGGATTGACCTAACCCACAAATTCCTATTGCATCGGAAAGTAGAAACTCGCCCGATTACAACGGTATGTGTATTTTTTCCCTTGGCCATTTTGGTTAAGCGTTTGGAGCAGCAGAATTACGAAAAATTTTTTGCCTTCTCAACCATTTCTTGTCTTCAAACTCCCATATCTCGCGAACGGATTGACCTAACCCAAAAATTCCTATTGCATCTGAAAGTAGAAACTCACCCGATTACAACGGTATGTGTATTTTTTCCCTAGGCCATTCTGGTTAAGCGTTTGGAGCAACAGAAGTGCGAAAAATTTGTTGTCTTCTCAACC
This sequence comes from Ptiloglossa arizonensis, assembly GCF_051014685.1. Classification (NCBI taxonomy): domain Eukaryota; kingdom Metazoa; phylum Arthropoda; class Insecta; order Hymenoptera; family Colletidae; genus Ptiloglossa; species Ptiloglossa arizonensis. The sequence goes on from NW_027479101.1 coordinate 193,585, forward strand.
ATTTCTTAGCTTCAAACTCCCATATCTCGCGAACGGATTGACGTAACCCAAAAATTCCTATTGCATCTGAAAGTAGAAACTCGCCCGATTACAACGGTATGTGTATTTTTTCCCTAGGCCATTCTGGTTAAGCGTTTGGAGCAGCAGAATTGCGAAAAATTTTTTGCCTTCTCAACCATTTCTTGTCTTGAAACTCCCATATCTCGCGAACGGATTGACCTAACCCAAAAATTCCTATTGCATCTAAAAGTAGAAACTCGCCCGATTACAACGGTATGTGTATTTTTTCCCTTGGCCATTTTGGTTAAGCGTTTGGAGCAGCAGAATTGCGAGAAAGTTTTTGCCTTGTCAACCATTTCTTGGCTTCAAACTCCCATATCTCGCGAACGGATTGACCTAACCCAAAAATTCCTATTGCATCTGAAAGTAGAAACTCGCCCGATTACAACGGTGTGTGTATTTTTTCCTTTGGCCATTCTGGTTAAGCGTTTGGAGCAGCAGAATTGTGAAAAATTTTTTGCCTTCTCTACCATTTCTTGCCTTCAAACTCCCATATCTCGCGAAAGGATTGACCTAACCCAAAAATTCCTATTGCATCTGAAAGTAGAAACTCGCCCGATTACAACGGTATGTGTATTTTTTCCCTAGGCCATTCTGGTTAAGCGTTTGGAGCAGCAGAATTGCGAAAAATTGTTTGCCTTCTCAACAATTTCTTGGCTTCAAACTCCCATATCTCGCGAACGAATTGAACTAACCCAAAAATTCCTATTGCATCTGAAAGTAGAAACTCGCCCGATTACAACGGTATGTGAATTTTTTCCCTAGGCCATTCTGGTTAAGCGTTTGGAGCAGCAGAATTGCGAAAAATTTGTTGCCTTCTCAACCATTTCTTGGCTTCAAAGTCCCATATCTCGCGAACGGATTGTCGTAACCCAAAATTTCCTATTGCATCTGAAAGTAGAAACTCGCCCGGTTACAACGGTATGTGTATTTTTTCCCTAGGCCATTCTGGTTAAACGTTTGGAGCAGCAGAAGTGCGAAAAATTTTTTGCCTTCTCAACCATTTCTTGGCTTCAAAGTCCCATATCTCGCGAACGGATGGACGTAACCCAAAAATTCCTGTTGCATCTGAAAGTAGAAACTCGCCCGATTACAACGGTATGTGTATTTTTTCCCTAGGCCATTCTGGTTAAGCGTTTGGAGCAGCAGAATTGCGAAAAATTTTTTGCCTTCACAACCATTTCTTGTCTTCAAACTCCCATATCTCGCGAACGGATTGACCTAACCCAAAAATTCCCATTGCATCTGAAAGTAGAAACTCTCCCGATTACAACGGTATGTGTATTTTTTCCCTAGGCCATTCTGGTTAATCGTTTGGAGCAGCAGAAGTGCGAAAAATTTGTTGTCTTCTCAACCATTTCTTAGCTTCAAACTCCCATATCTCGCGAACGGATTGACGTAACCCAAAAATTCCTGTTGCATCTGAAAGTAGAAACTCGCCCGATTACAACGGTATGTGTATTTTTTCCCTAGGCCATTCTGGTTAAGCGTTTGGAGCAGCAGAATTGCGAAAAATTTGTTGCCTTCTCAACCATTTCTTGGCTTCAAAGTCCCATATCTCGCGAACGGATTGTCGTAACCCAAAATTTCCTATTGCATCTGAAAGTAGAAACTCGCCCGGTTACAACGGTATGTGTATTTTTTCCCTAGGCCATTCTGGTTAAGCGTTTGGAGCAGCAGAATTGCGAAAAATTTGTTGCCTTCTCAACCATTTCTTGGCTTCAAAGTCCCATATCTCGCGAACGGATTGACGTAACCCAAAATTTCCTATTGCATCTGAAAGTAGAAACTCGCCCGGTTACAACGGTATGTGTATTTTTTCCCTAGGCCATTCTGGTTAAACGTTTGGAGCAGCAGAAGTGCGAAAAATTTGTTGTCTTCACAACCATTTCTTAGCTTCAAACTCCCATATCTCGCGAACGGATGGACGTAACCCAAAAATTCCTGTTGCATCTGAAAGTAGAAACTCGCCCGATTACAACGGTATGTGTATTTTTTCCCTAGGCCATTCTGGTTAAGCGTTTGGAGCAGCAGAATTGCGAAAAATTTTTTGCCTTCACAACCATTTCTTGTCTTCAAACTCCCATATCTCGCGAACGGATTGACCTGACCCAAAAATTCCTATTGCATCTGAAAGTAGAAACTCGCCCGATTACAACGGCATGTGTATTTTCCCCCTAGGCCATTCTGGTTAAACGTTTGGAGCAGCAGAAGTGCGAAAAATTTGTTGTCTTCTCAACCATTTCTTAGCTTCAAACTCCCATATCTCGCGAACGGATTGACGTAACCCAAAAATTCCTGTTGCATCTGAAAGTAGAAACTCGCCCGATTACAACGGTATGTGTATTTTTTCCCTAGGCCATTCTGGTTAAGCGTTTGGAGCAGCAGAATTGCGAAAAAATTTTTGCCTTCTCAACCATTTCGTGTCTTCAAACTCCCATATCTCGCGAACGGATTGACCTAACCCAAAAATTCCTATTGCATCTGAAGGTAGAAACTCGCCCGATTACAACGGTATTTGTATTCTTTCCCTAACCCATTCTGGTTAAGCGTTTGGAGCAGCAGAATTGCGAAAAATTTTTCGCCTTCTCAACCATTTCTTAGCTTCAAAGTCCCATATCTCGCGAACGGATTGACCAAACCCAAAAATTCCTGCTGCATCTGAAAGTAGAAACTCGCCCGATTACAACGGTATGTGTATTTTTTCCCTAGGCCATTCTGGTTAAGCGTTTGGAGCAGCAGAATTGCGAAAAATTTGTTGCCTTCTCAACCATTTCTTGGCTTCAAAGTCCCATATCTCGCGAACGGATTGACGTAACCCAAAATTTCCTATTGCATCTGAAAGTAGAAACTCGCCCGGTTACAACGGTTTGTGTATTTTTTCCCTAGGCCATTCTGGTTAAACGTTTGGAGCAGCAGAATTGCGAAAAATTTGTTGTCTTCACAACCATTTCTTAGCTTCAAACTCCCATATCTCGCGAACGGATTGACGTAACCCAAAAATTCCTGTTGCATCTGAAAGTAGAAACTCGCCCGATTACAACGGTATGTGTATTTTTTCCTTAGGCCATTCTGGTTAAGCATTTGGAGCAGCAGAATTGCGAAAAATTTTTTGCATTCACAACCATTTCTTGTCTTCAAACTCCCATATCTCGCGAACGGATTGACCTAACCCAAAAATTCATATTGCATCTGAAAGTAGAAACTCGCCCGATTACAACGGTATGTGTATTGTTTCCCTAGGCCATTCTGGTTAAGCGTTTGGAGCAGCAGAACTGCGAAAAATTTGTTGTCTTCTCAAACATTTCTTAGCTTCAAACTCCCATATCTCGCGAACGGATTGACATAAACCAAAAATTCCTGTTGCATCTGAAAGTAGAAACTCGCCCGATTACAACGGTATGTGTATTTTTTCCCTAGGCCATTCTGGTTAAGCGTTTGGAGCAGCAGAACTGCGAAAAATTTGTTGTCTTCTCAACCATTTCTTAGCTTCAAACTCCCATATCTCGCGAACGGATTGACCTCAACCAAAAACTCCTGTTGCATCTGAAAGTAGAAACTCGCCCGATTACAACGGTATGTGTATTTTTTCCCTAGGCCATTCTGGTTAAGCGTTCGGAGCAGCAGAATTGCGAAAAATTTTTTGCCTTCTCAATCATTTCTTGTCTTCACACTCCCATATCTCGCGAACGGATTGACCTAACCCAAAAATTCCTATTGCATCTGAAAGTAGAAACTCGCCCGATTACAACTGTATGTGTATTTTTTCCCTAGGCCATTCTAGTTAATCGTTTGCAGCAGCAGAACTGCGAAAAATTTTTTGCCTTCTCAACCATTTCTTGGCTTCAAAGTCCCATATCTCGCGAACGGATTGACCTAACCCAAAAATTCCTATTGCATCTGGAAGTAGAAACTCGCCCGATTACAACGGTATGTGTATTTTTTCCCTAGGCCATTCTGGTTAAGCGTTTGGAGCAGCAGAATTGTGAAAAATTTTTTGCCTTCTCTACCATTTCTTGACTTCAAACTCCCATATCTCGCGAACGGATTGACGTAACCCAAAAATTCCTATTGCATCTGAAAGTAGAAACTCGCCCGATTACAACGGTATGTGTATTTTTTCCCTAGGCCATTCTGGTTAAGCGTTTGGAGCAGCAGAATTGCGAGAAAGTTTTTGCCTTCTCAACCATTTCTTGGCTTCAAACTCCCATATCTCGCGAACGGATTGACCTAACCCAAAAATTCCTATTGCATCTGAAAGTAGAAACTCGCCCGATTACAACGGTATGTGAATTTTTTCCCTAGGCCATTCTGGTTAAGCGTTTGGAGCAGCAGAATTGCGAAAAATTTGTTGCCTTCTCAACCATTTCTTGGCTTCAAAGTCCCATATCTCGCGAACGGATTGTCGTAACCCAAAATTTCCTATTGCATCTGAAAGTAGAAACTCGCCCGGTTACAACGGTATGTGTATTTTTTCCCTAGGCCATTCTGGTTAAACGTTTGGAGCAGCAGAAGTGCGAAAAATTTTTTGCCTTCTCAACCATTTCTTGGCTTCAAAGTCCCATATCTCGCGAACGGATGGACGTAACCCAAAAATTCCTGTTGCATCTGAAAGTAGAAACTCGCCCGATTACAACGGTATGTGTATTTTTTCCCTAGGCCATTCTGGTTAAGCGTTTGGAGCAGCAGAATTGCGAAAAATTTTTTGCCTTCACAACCATTTCTTGTCTTCAAACTCCCATATCTCGCGAACGGATTGACCTAACCCAAAAATTCCCATTGCATCTGAAAGTAGAAACTCTCCCGATTACAACGGTATGTGTATTTTTTCCCTAGGCCATTCTGGTTAATCGTTTGGAGCAGCAGAAGTGCGAAAAATTTGTTGTCTTCTCAACCATTTCTTAGCTTCAAACTCCCATATCTCGCGAACGGATTGACGTAACCCAAAAATTCCTGTTGCATCTGAAAGTAGAAACTCGCCCGATTACAACGGTATGTGTATTTTTTCCCTAGGCCATTCTGGTTAAGCGTTTGGAGCAGCAGAATTGCGAAAAAATTTTTGCCTTCTCAACCATTTCGTGTCTTCAAACTCCCATATCTCGCGAACGGATTGACCTAACCCAAAAATTCCTATTGCATCTGAAGGTAGAAACTCGCCCGATTACAACGGTATTTGTATTTTTTCCCTAACCCATTCTGGTTAAGCGTTTGGAGCAACAGAAGTGCGAAAAATTTGTTGTCTTCTCAACCATTTCTTAGCTTCAAACTCCCATATCTCGCGAACGGATTGACGTAACCCAAAAATTCCTATTGCATCTGAAAGTAGAAACTCGCCCGATTACAACGGTATGTGTATTTTTTCCCTAGGCCATTCTGGTTAAGCGTTTGGAGCAGCAGAATTGCGAAAAATTTTTTGCCTTCTCAACCATTTCTTGTCTTGAAACTCCCATATCTCGCGAACGGATTGACCTAACCCAAAAATTCCTATTGCATCTGAAAGTAGAAACTCGCCCGATTACAACGGTATGTGTATTTTTTCCCTTGGCCATTTTGGTTAAGCGTTTGGAGCAGCAGAATTGCGAGAAAGTTTTTGCCTTGTCAACCATTCCTTGGCTTCAAACTCCCATATCTCGCGAACGGATTGACCTAACCCAAAAATTCCTATTGCATCTGAAAGTAGAAACTCGCCCGATTACAACGGTGTGTGTATTTTTTCCTTTGGCCATTCTGGTTAAGCGTTTGGAGCAGCAGAATTGTGAAAAATTTTTTGCCTTCTCTACCATTTCTTGGCTTCAAACTCCCATATCTCGCGAACAGATTGACCTAACCCAAAAATTCCTATTGCATCTGAAAGTAGAAACTCGCCCGATTACAACGGTATGTGTATTTTTTCCCTAGGCCATTCTAGTTAAGCGTTTGGAGCAGCAGAACTGCGAAAAATTTTTTGCCTTCTCTACCATTTCTTGGCTTCAAACTCCCATATCTCGCGAACGGATTGACCTAACCCAAAAATTCCTATTGCATCTGAAAGTAGAAACTCGCCCGATTACAACGGTATGTGTATTTTTTCCCTAGGCCATTCTAGTTAAGCGTTTGGAGCAGCAGAACTGCGAAAAATTTTTTGCCTTCTCAACCATTTCTTGGCTTCAAAGTCCCATATCTCGCGAACGGATTGACCTAACCCAAAAATTCCTATTGCATCTGGAAGTAGAAACTCGCCCGATTACAACGGTATGTGTATTTTTTCCCTAGGCCATTCTGGTTAAGCGTTTGGAGCAGCAGAATTGTGAAAAATTTTTTGCCTTCTCTACCATTTATTGACTTCAAACTCCCATATCTCGCGATCGGATTGACCTAACCCAAAAATTCCTATTGCATCTGAAAGTAGAAACTCGCCCGATTACAACGGTATGTGTGTTTTTTCCCTAGGCCATTCTGGTTAAGCGTTTGGAGCAGCAGAATTGCGAAAAATTTTTTGCCTTCTCAACCATTTCTTGGCTTCAAAGTCCCATATCTCGCGAACGGATTGACCTAACCCAAAAATTCCTATTGCATCTGAAAGTAGAAACTCGCCCGATGACAACGGTATGTGTATTTTTTCCCTAGGCCATTCTGGTTAAGCGTTTGGAGCAGCAGAATTGTGAAAAATTTTTTGCCTTCTCTACCATTTCTTGACTTCAAACTCCCATATCTCGCGAACGGATTGACATAACCCAAAAATTCCTGTTGCGTCTGAAAGTAGAAACTCGCCCGGTTACAACGGTATGTGTACTTTTTCCCTAGGCCATTCTGGTTAAGCGTTTGGAGCAGCAGAATTGCGAAAAATTTGTTGCCTTCTCAACCATTTCTTGGCTTGAAAGTCCCATATCTCGCGAACGGATTGACGTAACCCAAAATTTCCTATTGCATCTGAAAGTAGAAACTCGCCCGGTTACAACGGTTTGTGTATTTTTTCCCTAGGCCATTCTGGTTAAACGTTTGGAGCAGCAGAAGTGCGAAAAATTTGTTGTCTTCACAACCATTTCTTAGCTTCAAACTCCCATATCTCGCGAACGGATTGACGTAACCCAAAAATTCCTGTTGCATCTGAAAGTAGAAACTCGCCCGATTACAACGGTATGTGTATTTTTTCCTTAGGCCATTCTGGTTAAGCGTTTGGAGCAGCAGAATTGCGAAAAATTTTTTGCCTTCACAACCATTTCTTGTCTTCAAACTCCCATATCTCGCGAACGGATTGACCTAACCCAAAAATTCCTATTGCATCTGAAGGTAGAAACTCGCCCGATTACAACGGTATTTGTATTTTTTCCCTAACCCATTCTGGTTAAGCGTTTGGAGCAGCAGAATTGCGAAAAATTTTTCGCCTTCTCAACCATTTCTTAGCTTCAAAGTCCCATATCTCGCGAACGGATTGACCAAACCCGAAAATTCCTGCTGCATCTGAAAGTAGAAACTCGCCCGATTACAACGGTATGTGTATTTTTTCCCTAGGCCATTCTGGTTAAGCGTTTGGAGCAGCAGAATTGCGAAAAATTTTTTGCCTTCTCAACCATTTCTTGGATTCAAACTCCCATATCTCGCGAACGGATTGACCTCACCCACAAATTCCTATTGCATCGGAAAGTAGAAACTCGCCCGATTACAACGGTATGTGTATTTTTTCCCTTGGCCATTTTGGTTAAGCGTTTGGAGCAGCAGAATTACGAAAAATTTTTTGCCTTCTCAACCATTTCTTGTCTTCAAACTCCCATATCTCGCGAACGGATTGACCTAACCCAAAAATTCCTATTGCATCTGAAAGTAGAAACTCACCCGATTACAACGGTATGTGTATTTTTTCCCTAGGCCATTCTGGTTAAGCGTTTGGAGCAACAGAAGTGCGAAAAATTTGTTGTCTTCTCAACCATTTCTTAGCTTCAAACTCCCATATCTCGCGAACGGATTGACGTAACCCAAAAATTCCTATTGCATCTGAAAATAGAAACTCGCCCGATTACAACGGTATGTGTATTTTTTCCCTAGGCCATTCTGGTTAAGCGTTTGGAGCAGCAGAATTGCGAAAAATTTTTTGCCTTCTCAACCATTTCTTGTCTTGAAACTCCCATATCTCGCGAACGGATTGACCTAACCCAAAAATTCCTATTGCATCTGAAAGTAGAAACTCGCCCGATTACAACGGTATGTGTATTTTTTCCCTTGGCCATTTTGGTTAAGCGTTTGGAGCAGCAGAATTGCGAGAAAGTTTTTGCCTTGTCAACCATTTCTTGGCTTCAAACTCCCATATCTCGCGAACGGATTGACCTAACCCAAAAATTCCTATTGCATCTGAAAGTAGAAACTCGCCCGATTACAACGGTGTGTGTATTTTTTCCTTTGGCCATTCTGGTTAAGCGTTTGGAGCAGCAGAATTGTGAAAAATTTTTTGCCTTCTCTACCATTTCTTGCCTTCAAACTCCCATATCTCGCGAAAGGATTGACCTAACCCAAAAATTCCTATTGCATCTGAAAGTAGAAACTCGCCCGATTACAACGGTATGTGTATTGTTTCCCTAGGCCATTCTGGTTAAGCGTTTGGAGCAGCAGAATTGTGAAAAATTTTTTGCCTTCTCTACCATTTCTTGACTTCAAACTCCCATATCTCGCGAACGGATTGACCTAACCCAAAAATTCCTGTTGCGTCTGAAAGTAGAAACTCGCCCGGTTACAACGGTATGTGTACTTTTTCCCTAGGCCATTCTGGTTAAGCGTTTGGAGCAGCAGAATTGCGAAAAATTTGTTGCCTTCTCAACCATTTCTTGGCTTCAAAGTACCATATCTCGCGAACGGATTGACGTAACCCAAAATTTCCTATTGCATCTGAAAGTAGAAACTCGCCCGGTTACAACGGTTTGTGTATTTTTTCCCTAGGGCATTCTGGTTAAACGTTTGGAGCAGCAGAAGTGCCAAAAATTTGTTGTCTTCACAACCATTTCTTAGCTTCAAACTCCCATATCTCGCGAACGGATTGACGTAACCCAAAAATTCCTGTTGCATCTGAAAGTAGAAACTCGCCCGATTACAACGGTATGTGTATTTTTTCCTTAGGCCATTCTGGTTAAGCGTTTGGAGCAGCAGAATTGCGAAAAATTTTTCGCCTTCTCAACCATTTCTTAGCTACAAAGTCCCATATCTCGCGAACGGATTGACCAAACCCGAAAATTCCTGCTGCATCTGAAAGTAGAAACTCGCCCGATTACAACGGTATGTGTATTTTTTCCCTAGGCCATTCTGGTTAAGCGTTTGGAGCAGCAGAATTGCGAAAAATTTTTTGCCTTCTCAACCATTTCTTGGATTCAAACTCCCATATCTCGCGAACGGATTGACCTAACCCACAAATTCCTATTGCATCGGAAAGTAGAAACTCGCCCGATTACAACGGTATGTGTATTTTTTCCCTTGGCCATTTTGGTTAAGCGTTTGGAGCAGCAGAATTACGAAAAATTTTTTGCCTTCTCAACCATTTCTTGTCTTCAAACTCCCATATCTCGCGAACGGATTGACCTAACCCAAAAATTCCTATTGCATCTGAAAGTAGAAACTCACCCGATTACAACGGTATGTGTATTTTTTCCCTAGGCCATTCTGGTTAAGCGTTTGGAGCAACAGAAGTGCGAAAAATTTGTTGTCTTCTCAACCATTTCTTAGCTTCAAACTCCCATATCTCGCGAACGGATTGACGTAACCCAAAAATTCCTATTGCATCTGAAAGTAGAAACTCGCCCGATTACAACGGTATGTGTATTTTTTCCCTAGGCCATTCTGGTTAAGCGTTTGGAGCAGCAGAATTGCGAAAAATTTTTTGCCTTCTCAACCATTTCTTGTCTTGAAACTCCCATATCTCGCGAACGGATTGACCTAACCCAAAAATTCCTATTGCATCTAAAAGTAGAAACTCGCCCGATTACAACGGTATGTGTATTTTTTCCCTTGGCCATTTTGGTTAAGCGTTTGGAGCAGCAGAATTGCGAGAAAGTTTTTGCCTTGTCAACCATTTCTTGGCTTCAAACTCCCATATCTCGCGAACGGATTGACCTAACCCAAAAATTCCTATTGCATCTGAAAGTAGAAACTCGCCCGATTACAACGGTGTGTGTATTTTTTCCTTTGGCCATTCTGGTTAAGCGTTTGGAGCAGCAGAATTGTGAAAAATTTTTTGCCTTCTCTACCATTTCTTGCCTTCAAACTCCCATATCTCGCGAAAGGATTGACCTAACCCAAAAATTCCTATTGCATCTGAAAGTAGAAACTCGCCCGATTACAACGGTATGTGTATTTTTTCCCTAGGCCATTCTGGTTAAGCGTTTGGAGCAGCAGAATTGCGAAAAATTGTTTGCCTTCTCAACAATTTCTTGGCTTCAAACTCCCATATCTCGCGAACGAATTGAACTAACCCAAAAATTCCTATTGCATCTGAAAGTAGAAACTCGCCCGATTACAACGGTATGTGAATTTTTTCCCTAGGCCATTCTGGTTAAGCGTTTGGAGCAGCAGAATTGCGAAAAATTTGTTGCCTTCTCAACCATTTCTTGGCTTCAAAGTCCCATATCTCGCGAACGGATTGTCGTAACCCAAAATTTCCTATTGCATCTGAAAGTAGAAACTCGCCCGGTTACAACGGTATGTGTATTTTTTCCCTAGGCCATTCTGGTTAAACGTTTGGAGCAGCAGAAGTGCGAAAAATTTTTTGCCTTCTCAACCATTTCTTGGCTTCAAAGTCCCATATCTCGCGAACGGATGGACGTAACCCAAAAATTCCTGTTGCATCTGAAAGTAGAAACTCGCCCGATTACAACGGTATGTGTATTTTTTCCCTAGGCCATTCTGGTTAAGCGTTTGGAGCAGCAGAATTGCGAAAAATTTTTTGCCTTCACAACCATTTCTTGTCTTCAAACTCCCATATCTCGCGAACGGATTGACCTAACCCAAAAATTCCCATTGCATCTGAAAGTAGAAACTCTCCCGATTACAACGGTATGTGTATTTTTTCCCTAGGCCATTCTGGTTAATCGTTTGGAGCAGCAGAAGTGCGAAAAATTTGTTGTCTTCTCAACCATTTCTTAGCTTCAAACTCCCATATCTCGCGAACGGATTGACGTAACCCAAAAATTCCTGTTGCATCTGAAAGTAGAAACTCGCCCGATTACAACGGTATGTGTATTTTTTCCCTAGGCCATTCTGCTTAAGCGTTTGGAGCAGCAGAATTGCGAAAAATTTGTTGCCTTCTCAACCATTTCTTGGCTTCAAAGTCCCATATCTCGCGAACGGATTGTCGTAACCCAAAATTTCCTATTGCATCTGAAAGTAGAAACTCGCCCGGTTACAACGGTATGTGTATTTTTTCCCTAGGCCATTCTGGTTAAGCGTTTGGAGCAGCAGAATTGCGAAAAATTTGTTGCCTTCTCAACCATTTCTTGGCTTCAAAGTCCCATATCTCGCGAACGGATTGACGTAACCCAAAATTTCCTATTGCATCTGAAAGTAGAAACTCGCCCGGTTACAACGGTATGTGTATTTTTTCCCTAGGCCATTCTGGTTAAACGTTTGGAGCAGCAGAAGTGCGAAAAATTTGTTGTCTTCACAACCATTTCTTAGCTTCAAACTCCCATATCTCGCGAACGGATGGACGTAACCCAAAAATTCCTGTTGCATCTGAAAGTAGAAACTCGCCCGATTACAACGGTATGTGTATTTTTTCCCTAGGCCATTCTGGTTAAGCGTTTGGAGCAGCAGAATTGCGAAAAATTTTTTGCCTTCACAACCATTTCTTGTCTTCAAACTCCCATATCTCGCGAACGGATTGACCTGACCCAAAAATTCCTATTGCATCTGAAAGTAGAAACTCGCCCGATTACAACGGCATGTGTATTTTCCCCCTAGGCCATTCTGGTTAAACGTTTGGAGCAGCAGAAGTGCGAAAAATTTGTTGTCTTCTCAACCATTTCTTAGCTTCAAACTCCCATATCTCGCGAACGGATTGACGTAACCCAAAAATTCCTGTTGCATCTGAAAGTAGAAACTCGCCCGATTACAACGGTATGTGTATTTTTTCCCTAGGCCATTCTGGTTAAGCGTTTGGAGCAGCAGAATTGCGAAAAAATTTTTGCCTTCTCAACCATTTCGTGTCTTCAAACTCCCATATCTCGCGAACGGATTGACCTAACCCAAAAATTCCTATTGCATCTGAAGGTAGAAACTCGCCCGATTACAACGGTATTTGTATTCTTTCCCTAACCCATTCTGGTTAAGCGTTTGGAGCAGCAGAATTGCGAAAAATTTTTCGCCTTCTCAACCATTTCTTAGCTTCAAAGTCCCATATCTCGCGAACGGAGTGACCAAACCCAAAAATTCCTGCTGCATCTGAAAGTAGAAACTCGCCCGATTACAACGGTATGTGTATTTTTTCCCTAGGCCATTCTGGTTAAGCGTTTGGAGCAGCAGAATTGCGAAAAATTTGTTGCCTTCTCAACCATTTCTTGGCTTCAAAGTCCCATATCTCGCGAACGGATTGACGTAACCCAAAATTTCCTATTGCATCTGAAAGTAGAAACTCGCCCGGTTACAACGGTTTGTGTATTTTTTCCCTAGGCCATTCTAGTTAAACGTTTGGAGCAGCAGAATTGCGAAAAATTTGTTGTCTTCACAACCATTTCTTAGCTTCAAACTCCCATATCTCGCGAACGGATTGACGTAACCCAAAAATTCCTGTTGCATCTGAAAGTAGAAACTCGCCCGATTACAACGGTATGTGTATTTTTTCCTTAGGCCATTCTGGTTAAGCATTTGGAGCAGCAGAATTGCGAAAAATTTTTTGCATTCACAACCATTTCTTGTCTTCAAACTCCCATATCTCGCGAACGGATTGACCTAACCCAAAAATTCCTGTTGCATCTGAAAGTAGAAACTCGCCCGATTACAACGGTATGTGTATTTTTTCCCTAGGCCATTCTGGTTAAGCGTTTGGAGCAGCAGAACTGCGAAAAATTTGTTGTCTTCTCAACCATTTCTTAGCTTCAAACTCCCATATCTCGCGAACGGATTGACCTCAACCAAAAACTCCTGTTGCATCTGAAAGTAGAAACTCGCCCGATTACAACGGTATGTGTATTTTTTCCCTAGGCCATTCTGGTTAAGCGTTCGGAGCAGCAGAATTGCGAAAAATTTTTTGCCTTCTCAATCATTTCTTGTCTTCACACTCCCATATCTCGCGAACGGATTGACCTAACCCAAAAATTCCTATTGCATCTGAAAGTAGAAACTCGCCCGATTACAACTGTATGTGTATTTTTTCCCTAGGCCATTCTAGTTAATCGTTTGCAGCAGCAGAACTGCGAAAAATTTTTTGCCTTCTCAACCATTTCTTGGCTTCAAAGTCCCATATCTCGCGAACGGATTGACCTAACCCAAAAATTCCTATTGCATCTGGAAGTAGAAACTCGCCCGATTACAACGGTATGTGTATTTTTTCCCTAGGCCATTCTGGTTAAGCGTTTGGAGCAGCAGAATTGTGAAAAATTTTTTGCCTTCTCTACCATTTCTTGACTTCAAACTCCCATATCTCGCGAACGGATTGACGTAACCCAAAAATTCCTATTGCATCTGAAAGTAGAAACTCGCCCGATTACAACGGTATGTGTATTTTTTCCCTAGGCCATTCTGGTTAAGCGTTTGGAGCAGCAGAATTGCGAGAAAGTTTTTGCCTTCTCAACCATTTCTTGGCTTCAAACTCCCATATCTCGCGAACGGATTGACCTAACCCAAAAATTCCTATTGCATCTGAAAGTAGAAACTCGCCCGATTACAACGGTATGTGAATTTTTTCCCTAGGCCATTCTGGTTAAGCGTTTGGAGCAGCAGAATTGCGAAAAATTTGTTGCCTTCTCAACCATTTCTTGGCTTCAAAGTCCCATATCTCGCGAACGGATTGTCGTAACCCAAAATTTCCTATTGCATCTGAAAGTAGAAACTCGCCCGGTTACAACGGTATGTGTATTTTTTCCCTAGGCCATTCTGGTTAAACGTTTGGAGCAGCAGAAGTGCGAAAAATTTTTTGCCTTCTCAACCATTTCTTGGCTTCAAAGTCCCATATCTCGCGAACGGATGGACGTAACCCAAAAATTCCTGTTGCATCTGAAAGTAGAAACTCGCCCGATTACAACGGTATGTGTATTTTTTCCCTAGGCCATTCTGGTTAAGCGTTTGGAGCAGCAGAATTGCGAAAAATTTTTTGCCTTCACAACCATTTCTTGTCTTCAAACTCCCATATCTCGCGAACGGATTGACCTAACCCAAAAATTCCCATTGCATCTGAAAGTAGAAACTCTCCCGATTACAACGGTATGTGTATTTTTTCCCTAGGCCATTCTGGTTAATCGTTTGGAGCAGCAGAAGTGCGAAAAATTTGTTGTCTTCTCAACCATTTCTTAGCTTCAAACTCCCATATCTCGCGAACGGATTGACGTAACCCAAAAATTCCTGTTGCATCTGAAAGTAGAAACTCGCCCGATTACAACGGTATGTGTATTTTTTCCCTAGGCCATTCTGGTTAAGCGTTTGGAGCAGCAGAATTGCGAAAAAATTTTTGCCTTCTCAACCATTTCGTGTCTTCAAACTCCCATATCTCGCGAACGGATTGACCTAACCCAAAAATTCCTATTGCATCTGAAGGTAGAAACTCGCCCGATTACAACGGTATTTGTATTTTTTCCCTAACCCATTCTGGTTAAGCGTTTGGAGCAACAGAAGTGCGAAAAATTTGTTGTCTTCTCAACCATTTCTTAGCTTCAAACTCCCATATCTCGCGAACGGATTGACGTAACCCAAAAATTCCTATTGCATCTGAAAGTAGAAACTCGCCCGATTACAACGGTATGTGTATTTTTTCCCTAGGCCATTCTGGTTAAGCGTTTGGAGCAGCAGAATTGCGAAAAATTTTTTGCCTTCTCAACCATTTCTTGTCTTGAAACTCCCATATCTCGCGAACGGATTGACCTAACCCAAAAATTCCTATTGCATCTGAAAGTAGAAACTCGCCCGATTACAACGGTATGTGTATTTTTTCCCTTGGCCATTTTGGTTAAGCGTTTGGAGCAGCAGAATTGCGAGAAAGTTTTTGCCTTGTCAACCATTCCTTGGCTTCAAACTCCCATATCTCGCGAACGGATTGACCTAACCCAAAAATTCCTATTGCATCTGAAAGTAGAAACTCGCCCGATTACAACGGTGTGTGTATTTTTTCCTTTGGCCATTCTGGTTAAGCGTTTGGAGCAGCAGAATTGTGAAAAATTTTTTGCCTTCTCTACCATTTCTTGGCTTCAAACTCCCATATCTCGCGAACAGATTGACCTAACCCAAAAATTCCTATTGCATCTGAAAGTAGAAACTCGCCCGATTACAACGGTATGTGTATTTTTTCCCTAGGCCATTCTAGTTAAGCGTTTGGAGCAGCAGAACTGCGAAAAATTTTTTGCCTTCTCTACCATTTCTTGGCTTCAAACTCCCATATCTCGCGAACGGATTGACCTAACCCAAAAATTCCTATTGCATCTGAAAGTAGAAACTCGCCCGATTACAACGGTATGTGTATTTTTTCCCTAGGCCATTCTAGTTAAGCGTTTGGAGCAGCAGAACTGCGAAAAATTTTTTGCCTTCTCAACCATTTCTTGGCTTCAAAGTCCCATATCTCGCGAACGGATTGACCTAACCCAAAAATTCCTATTGCATCTGGAAGTAGAAACTCGCCCGATTACAACGGTATGTGTATTTTTTCCCTAGGCCATTCTGGTTAAGCGTTTGGAGCAGCAGAATTGTGAAAAATTTTTTGCCTTCTCTACCATTTATTGACTTCAAACTCCCATATCTCGCGATCGGATTGACCTAACCCAAAAATTCCTATTGCATCTGAAAGTAGAAACTCGCCCGATTACAACGGTATGTGTGTTTTTTCCCTAGGCCATTCTGGTTAAGCGTTTGGAGCAGCAGAATTGCGAAAAATTTTTTGCCTTCTCAACCATTTCTTGGCTTCAAAGTCCCATATCTCGCGAACGGATTGACCTAACCCAAAAATTCCTATTGCATCTGAAAGTAGAAACTCGCCCGATGACAACGGTATGTGTATTTTTTCCCTAGGCCATTCTGGTTAAGCGTTTGGAGCAGCAGAATTGTGAAAAATTTTTTGCCTTCTCTACCATTTCTTGACTTCAAACTCCCATATCTCGCGAACGGATTGACATAACCCAAAAATTCCTGTTGCGTCTGAAAGTAGAAACTCGCCCGGTTACAACGGTATGTGTACTTTTTCCCTAGGCCATTCTGGTTAAGCGTTTGGAGCAGCAGAATTGCGAAAAATTTGTTGCCTTCTCAACCATTTCTTGGCTTGAAAGTCCCATATCTCGCGAACGGATTGACGTAACCCAAAATTTCCTATTGCATCTGAAAGTAGAAACTCGCCCGGTTACAACGGTTTGTGTATTTTTTCCCTAGGCCATTCTGGTTAAACGTTTGGAGCAGCAGAAGTGCGAAAAATTTGTTGTCTTCACAACCATTTCTTAGCTTCAAACTCCCATATCTCGCGAACGGATTGACGTAACCCAAAAATTCCTGTTGCATCTGAAAGTAGAAACTCGCCCGATTACAACGGTATGTGTATTTTTTCCTTAGGCCATTCTGGTTAAGCGTTTGGAGCAGCAGAATTGCGAAAAATTTTTTGCCTTCACAACCATTTCTTGTCTTCAAACTCCCATATCTCGCGAACGGATTGACCTAACCCAAAAATTCCTATTGCATCTGAAGGTAGAAACTCGCCCGATTACAACGGTATTTGTATTTTTTCCCTAACCCATTCTGGTTAAGCGTTTGGAGCAGCAGAATTGCGAAAAATTTTTCGCCTTCTCAACCATTTCTTAGCTTCAAAGTCCCATATCTCGCGAACGGATTGACCAAACCCGAAAATTCCTGCTGCATCTGAAAGTAGAAACTCGCCCGATTACAACGGTATGTGTATTTTTTCCCTAGGCCATTCTGGTTAAGCGTTTGGAGCAGCAGAATTGCGAAAAATTTTTTGCCTTCTCAACCATTTCTTGGATTCAAACTCCCATATCTCGCGAACGGATTGACCTCACCCACAAATTCCTATTGCATCGGAAAGTAGAAACTCGCCCGATTACAACGGTATGTGTATTTTTTCCCTTGGCCATTTTGGTTAAGCGTTTGGAGCAGCAGAATTACGAAAAATTTTTTGCCTTCTCAACCATTTCTTGTCTTCAAACTCCCATATCTCGCGAACGGATTGACCTAACCCAAAAATTCCTATTGCATCTGAAAGTAGAAACTCACCCGATTACAACGGTATGTGTATTTTTTCCCTAGGCCATTCTGGTTAAGCGTTTGGAGCAACAGAAGTGCGAAAAATTTGTTGTCTTCTCAACCATTTCTTAGCTTCAAACTCCCATATCTCGCGAACGGATTGACGTAACCCAAAAATTCCTATTGCATCTGAAAATAGAAACTCGCCCGATTACAACGGTATGTGTATTTTTTCCCTAGGCCATTCTGGTTAAGCGTTTGGAGCAGCAGAATTGCGAAAAATTTTTTGCCTTCTCAACCATTTCTTGTCTTGAAACTCCCATATCTCGCGAACGGATTGACCTAACCCAAAAATTCCTATTGCATCTGAAAGTAGAAACTCGCCCGATTACAACGGTATGTGTATTTTTTCCCTTGGCCATTTTGGTTAAGCGTTTGGAGCAGCAGAATTGCGAGAAAGTTTTTGCCTTGTCAACCATTTCTTGGCTTCAAACTCCCATATCTCGCGAACGGATTGACCTAACCCAAAAATTCCTATTGCATCTGAAAGTAGAAACTCGCCCGATTACAACGGTGTGTGTATTTTTTCCTTTGGCCATTCTGGTTAAGCGTTTGGAGCAGCAGAATTGTGAAAAATTTTTTGCCTTCTCTACCATTTCTTGCCTTCAAACTCCCATATCTCGCGAAAGGATTGACCTAACCCAAAAATTCCTATTGCATCTGAAAGTAGAAACTCGCCCGATTACAACGGTATGTGTATTGTTTCCCTAGGCCATTCTGGTTAAGCGTTTGGAGCAGCAGAATTGTGAAAAATTTTTTGCCTTCTCTACCATTTCTTGACTTCAAACTCCCATATCTCGCGAACGGATTGACCTAACCCAAAAATTCCTGTTGCGTCTGAAAGTAGAAACTCGCCCGGTTACAACGGTATGTGTACTTTTTCCCTAGGCCATTCTGGTTAAGCGTTTGGAGCAGCAGAATTGCGAAAAATTTGTTGCCTTCTCAACCATTTCTTGGCTTCAAAGTACCATATCTCGCGAACGGATTGACGTAACCCAAAATTTCCTATTGCATCTGAAAGTAGAAACTCGCCCGGTTACAACGGTTTGTGTATTTTTTCCCTAGGGCATTCTGGTTAAACGTTTGGAGCAGCAGAAGTGCCAAAAATTTGTTGTCTTCACAACCATTTCTTAGCTTCAAACTCCCATATCTCGCGAACGGATTGACGTAACCCAAAAATTCCTGTTGCATCTGAAAGTAGAAACTCGCCCGATTACAACGGTATGTGTATTTTTTCCTTAGGCCATTCTGGTTAAGCGTTTGGAGCAGCAGAATTGCGAAAAATTTTTCGCCTTCTCAACCATTTCTTAGCTACAAAGTCCCATATCTCGCGAACGGATTGACCAAACCCGAAAATTCCTGCTGCATCTGAAAGTAGAAACTCGCCCGATTACAATGGTATGTGTATTTTTTCCCTAGGCCATTCTGGTTAAGCGTTTGGAGCAGCAGAATTGCGAAAAATTTTTTGCCTTCTCAACCATTTCTTGGATTCAAACTCCCATATCTCGCGAACGGATTGACCTAACCCACAAATTCCTATTGCATCGGAAAGTAGAAACTCGCCCGATTACAACGATATGTGTATTTTTTCCCTTGGCCATTTTGGTTAAGCGTTTGGAGCAGCAGAATTACGAAAAATTTTTTGCCTTCTCAACCATTTCTTGTCTTCAAACTCCCATATCTCGCGAACGGATTGACCTAACCCAAAAATTCCTATTGCATCTGAAAGTAGAAACTCACCCGATTACAACGGTATGTGTATTTTTTCCCTAGGCCATTCTGGTTAAGCGTTTGGAGCAACAGAAGTGCGAAAAATTTGTTGTCTTCTCAACCATTTCTTAGCTTCAAACTCCCATATCTCGCGAACGGATTGACGTAACCCAAAAATTCCTATTGCATCTGAAAGTAGAAACTCGCCCGATTACAACGGTATGTGTATTTTTTCCCTAGGCCATTCTGGTTAAGCGTTTGGAGCAGCAGAATTGCGAAAAATTTTTTGCCTTCTCAACCATTTCTTGTCTTGAAACTCCCATATCTCGCGAACGGATTGACCTAACCCAAAAATTCCTATTGCATCTAAAAGTAGAAACTCGCCCGATTACAACGGTATGTGTATTTTTTCCCTTGGCCATTTTGGTTAAGCGTTTGGAGCAGCAGAATTGCGAGAAAGTTTTTGCCTTGTCAACCATTTCTTGGCTTCAAACTCCCATATCTCGCGAACGGATTGACCTAACCCAAAAATTCCTATTGCATCTGAAAGTAGAAACTCGCCCGATTACAACGGTGTGTGTATTTTTTCCTTTGGCCATTCTGGTTAAGCGTTTGGAGCAGCAGAATTGTGAAAAATTTTTTGCCTTCTCTACCATTTCTTGCCTTCAAACTCCCATATCTCGCGAAAGGATTGACCTAACCCAAAAATTCCTATTGCATCTGAAAGTAGAAACTTGCCCGATTACAACGGTATGTGTATTTTTTCCCTAGGCCATTCTGGTTAAGCGTTTGGAGCAGCAGAATTGCGAAAAATTGTTTGCCTTCTCAACAATTTCTTGGCTTCAAACTCCCATATCTCGCGAACGAATTGAACTAACCCAAAAATTCCTATTGCATCTGAAAGTAGAAACTCGCCCGATTACAACGGTATGTGAATTTTTTCCCTAGGCCATTCTGGTTAAGCGTTTGGAGCAGCAGAATTGCGAAAAATTTGTTGCCTTCTCAACCATTTCTTGGCTTCAAAGTCCCATATCTCGCGAACGGATTGTCGTAACCCAAAATTTCCTATTGCATCTGAAAGTAGAAACTCGCCCGGTTACAACGGTATGTGTATTTTTTCCCTAGGCCATTCTGGTTAAACGTTTGGAGCAGCAGAAGTGCGAAAAATTTTTTGCCTTCTCAACCATTTCTTGGCTTCAAAGTCCCATATCTCGCGAACGGATGGACGTAACCCAAAAATTCCTGTTGCATCTGAAAGTAGAAACTCGCCCGATTACAACGGTATGTGTATTTTTTCCCTAGGCCATTCTGGTTAAGCGTTTGGAGCAGCAGAATTGCGAAAAATTTTTTGCCTTCACAACCATTTCTTGTCTTCAAACTCCCATATCTCGCGAACGGATTGACCTAACCCAAAAATTCCCATTGCATCTGAAAGTAGAAACTCTCCCGATTACAACGGTATGTGTATTTTTTCCCTAGGCCATTCTGGTTAATCGTTTGGAGCAGCAGAAGTGCGAAAAATTTGTTGTCTTCTCAACCATTTCTTAGCTTCAAACTCCCATATCTCGCGAACGGATTGACGTAACCCAAAAATTCCTGTTGCATCTGAAAGTAGAAACTCGCCCGATTACAACGGTATGTGTATTTTTTCCCTAGGCCATTCTGGTTAAGCGTTTGGAGCAGCAGAATTGCGAAAAAATTTTTGCCTTCTCAACCATTTCGTGTCTTCAAACTCCCATATCTCGCGAACGGATTGACCTAACCCAAAAATTCCTATTGCATCTGAAGGTAGAAACTCGCCCGATTACAACGGTATTTGTATTTTTTCCCTAACCCATTCTGGTTAAGCGTTTGGAGCAACAGAAGTGCGAAAAATTTGTTGTCTTCTCAACCATTTCTTAGCTTCAAACTCCCATATCTCGCGAACGGATTGACGTAACCCAAAAATTCCTATTGCATCTGAAAGTAGAAACTCGCCCGATTACAACGGTATGTGTATTTTTTCCCTAGGCCATTCTGGTTAAGCGTTTGGAGCAGCAGAATTGCGAAAAATTTTTTGCCTTCTCAACCATTTCTTGTCTTGAAACTCCCATATCTCGCGAACGGATTGACCTAACCCAAAAATTCCTATTGCATCTGAAAGTAGAAACTCGCCCGATTACAACGGTATGTGTATTTTTTCCCTTGGCCATTTTGGTTAAGCGTTTGGAGCAGCAGAATTGCGAGAAAGTTTTTGCCTTGTCAACCATTCCTTGGCTTCAAACTCCCATATCTCGCGAACGGATTGACCTAACCCAAAAATTCCTATTGCATCTGAAAGTAGAAACTCGCCCGATTACAACGGTGTGTGTATTTTTTCCTTTGGCCATTCTGGTTAAGCGTTTGGAGCAGCAGAATTGTGAAAAATTTTTTGCCTTCTCTACCATTTCTTGGCTTCAAACTCCCATATCTCGCGAACAGATTGACCTAACCCAAAAATTCCTATTGCATCTGAAAGTAGAAACTCGCCCGATTACAACGGTATGTGTATTTTTTCCCTAGGCCATTCTAGTTAAGCGTTTGGAGCAGCAGAACTGCGAAAAATTTTTTGCCTTCTCTACCATTTCTTGGCTTCAAACTCCCATATCTCGCGAACGGATTGACCTAACCCAAAAATTCCTATTGCATCTGAAAGTAGAAACTCGCCCGATTACAACGGTATGTGTATTTTTTCCCTAGGCCATTCTAGTTAAGCGTTTGGAGCAGCAGAACTGCGAAAAATTTTTTGCCTTCTCAACCATTTCTTGGCTTCAAAGTCCCATATCTCGCGAACGGATTGACCTAACCCAAAAATTCCTATTGCATCTGGAAGTAGAAACTCGCCCGATTACAACGGTATGTGTATTTTTTCCCTAGGCCATTCTGGTTAAGCGTTTGGAGCAGCAGAATTGTGAAAAATTTTTTGCCTTCTCTACCATTTATTGACTTCAAACTCCCATATCTCGCGATCGGATTGACCTAACCCAAAAATTCCTATTGCATCTGAAAGTAGAAACTCGCCCGATTACAACGGTATGTGTGTTTTTTCCCTAGGCCATTCTGGTTAAGCGTTTGGAGCAGCAGAATTGCGAAAAATTTTTTGCCTTCTCAACCATTTCTTGGCTTCAAAGTCCTATATCTCGCGAACGGATTGACCTAACCCAAAAATTCCTATTGCATCTGAAAGTAGAAACTCGCCCGATGACAACGGTATGTGTATTTTTTCCCTAGGCCATTCTGGTTAAGCGTTTGGAGCAGCAGAATTGTGAAAAATTTTTTGCCTTCTCTACCATTTCTTGACTTCAAACTCCCATATCTCGCGAACGGATTGACATAACCCAAAAATTCCTGTTGCGTCTGAAAGTAGAAACTCGCCCGGTTACAACGGTATGTGTACTTTTTCCCTAGGCCATTCTGGTTAAGCGTTTGGAGCAGCAGAATTGCGAAAAATTTGTTGCCTTCTCAACCATTTCTTGGCTTCAAAGTACCATATCTCGCGAACGGATTGACGTAACCCAAAATTTCCTATTGCATCTGAAAGTAGAAACTCGCCCGGTTACAACGGTTTGTGTATTTTTTCCCTAGGGCATTCTGGTTAAACGTTTGGAGCAGCAGAAGTGCCAAAAATTTGTTGTCTTCACAACCATTTCTTAGCTTCAAACTCCCATATCTCGCGAACGGATTGACGTAACCCAAAAATTCCTGTTGCATCTGAAAGTAGAAACTCGCCCGATTACAACGGTATGTGTATTTTTTCCTTAGGCCATTCTGGTTAAGCGTTTGGAGCAGCAGAATTGCGAAAAATTTTTCGCCTTCTCAACCATTTCTTAGCTACAAAGTCCCATATCTCGCGAACGGATTGACCAAACCCGAAAATTCCTGCTGCATCTGAAAGTAGAAACTCGCCCGATTACAACGGTATGTGTATTTTTTCCCTAGGCCATTCTGGTTAAGCGTTTGGAGCAGCAGAATTGCGAAAAATTTTTTGCCTTCTCAACCATTTCTTGGATTCAAACTCCCATATCTCGCGAACGGATTGACCTAACCCACAAATTCCTATTGCATCGGAAAGTAGAAACTCGCCCGATTACAACGGTATGTGTATTTTTTCCCTTGGCCATTTTGGTTAAGTGTTTGGAGCAGCAGAATTACGAAAAATTTTTTGCCTTCTCAACCATTTCTTGTCTTCAAACTCCCATATCTCGCGAACGGATTGACCTAACCCAAAAATTCCTATTGCATCTGAAAGTAGAAACTCACCCGATTACAACGGTATGTGTATTTTTTCCCTAGGCCATTCTGGTTAAGCGTTTGGAGCAACAGAAGTGCGAAAAATTTGTTGTCTTCTCAACCATTTCTTAGCTTCAAACTCCCATATCTCGCGAACGGATTGACGTAACCCAAAAATTCCTATTGCATCTGAAAGTAGAAACTCGCCCGATTACAACGGTATGTGTATTTTTTCCCTAGGCCATTCTGGTTAAGCGTTTGGAGCAGCAGAATTGCGAAAAATTTTTTGCCTTCTCAACCATTTCTTGTCTTGAAACTCCCATATCTCGCGAACGGATTGACCTCACCCAAAAATTCCTATTGCATCTAAAAGTAGAAACTCGCCCGATTACAACGGTATGTGTATTTTTTCCCTTGGCCATTTTGGTTAAGCGTTTGGAGCAGCAGAATTGCGAGAAAGTTTTTGCCTTGTCAACCATTTCTTGGCTTCAAACTCCCATATCTCGCGAACGGATTGACCTAACCCAAAAATTCCTATTGCATCTGAAAGTAGAAACTCGCCCGATTACAACGGTGTGTGTATTTTTTCCTTTGGCCATTCTGGTTAAGCGTTTGGAGCAGCAGAATTGTGAAAAATTTTTTGCCTTCTCTACCATTTCTTGCCTTCAAACTCCCATATCTCGCGAAAGGATTGACCTAACGCAAAAATTCCTATTGCATCTGAAAGTAGAAACTCGCCCGATTACAACGGTATGTGTATTTTTTCCCTAGGCCATTCTGGTTAAGCGTTTGGAGCAGCAGAATTGCGAAAAATTGTTTGCCTTCTCAACAATTTCTTGGCTTCAAACTCCCATATCTCGCGAACGAATTGAACTAACCCAAAAATTCCTATTGCATCTGAAAGTAGAAACTCGCCCGATTACAACGGTATGTGAATTTTTTCCCTAGGCCATTCTGGTTAAGCGTTTGGAGCAGCAGAATTGCGAAAAATTTGTTGCCTTCTCAACCATTTCTTGGCTTCAAAGTCCCATATCTCGCGAACGGATTGTCGTAACCCAAAATTTCCTATTGCATCTGAAAGTAGAAACTCGCCCGGTTACAACGGTATGTGTATTTTGTCCCTAGGCCATTCTGGTTAAACGTTTGGAGCAGCAGAAGTGCGAAAAATTTGTTGTCTTCTCAACCATTTCTTAGCTTCAAACTCCCATATCTCGCGAACGGATTGACGTAACCCAAAAATTCCTGTTGCATCTGAAAGTAGAAACTCGCCCGATTACAACGGTATGTGTATTTTTTCCCTAGGCCATTCTGGTTAAGCGTTTGGAGCAGCAGAATTGCGAAAAAATTTTTGCCTTCTCAACCATTTCGTGTCTTCAAACTCCCATATCTCGCGAACGGATTGACCTAACCCAAAAATTCCTATTGCATCTGAAGGTAGAAACTCGCCCGATTACAACGGTATTTGTATTTTTTCCCTAACCCATTCTGGTTAAGCGTTTGGAGCAACAGAAGTGCGAAAAATTTGTTGTCTTCTCAACCATTTCTTAGCTTCAAACTCCCATATCTCGCGAACGGATTGACGTAACCCAAAAATTCCTATTGCATCTGAAAGTAGAAACTCACCCGATTACAACGGTATGTGTATTTTTTCCCTAGGGCATTCTGGTTAAGCGTTTGGAGCAACAGAAGTGCGAAAAATTTGTTGTCTTCTCAACCATTTCTTAGCTTCAAACTCCCATATCTCGCGAACGGATTGACGTAACCCAAAAATTCCTATTGCATCTGAAAGTAGAAACTCGCCCGATTACAACGGTATGTGTATTTTTTCCCTAGGCCATTCTGGTTAAGCGTTTGGAGCAGCAGAATTGCGAAAAATTTTTTGCCTTCTCAACCATTTCTTGTCTTGAAACTCCCATATCTCGCGAACGGATTGACCTAACCCAAAAATTCCTATTGCATCTAAAAGTAGAAACTCGCCCGATTACAACGGTATGTGTATTTTTTCCCTTGGCCATTTTGGTTAAGCGTTTGGAGCAGCAGAATTGCGAGAAAGTTTTTGCCTTGTCAACCATTTCTTGGCTTCAAACTCCCATATCTCGCGAACGGATTGACCTAACCCAAAAATTCCTATTGCATCTGAAAGTAGAAACTCGCCCGATTACAACGGTGTGTGTATTTTTTCCTTTGGCCATTCTGGTTAAGCGTTTGGAGCAGCAGAATTGTGAAAAATTTTTTGCCTTCTCTACCATTTCTTGCCTTCAAACTCCCATATCTCGCGAAAGGATTGACCTAACCCAAAAATTCCTATTGCATCTGAAAGTAGAAACTCGCCCGATTACAACGGTATGTGTATTTTTTCCCTAGGCCATTCTGGTTAAGCGTTTGGAGCAGCAGAATTGCGAAAAATTGTTTGCCTTCTCAACAATTTCTTGGCTTCAAACTCCCATATCTCGCGAACGAATTGAACTAACCCAAAAATTCATATTGCATCTGAAAGTAGAAACTCGCCCGATTACAACGGTATGTGTATTGTTTCCCTAGGCCATTCTGGTTAAGCGTTTGGAGCAGCAGAACTGCGAAAAATTTGTTGTCTTCTCAAACATTTCTTAGCTTCAAACTCCCATATCTCGCGAACGGATTGACATAAACCAAAAATTCCTGTTGCATCTGAAAGTAGAAACTCGCCCGATTACAACGGTATGTGTATTTTTTCCCTAGGCCATTCTGGTTAAGCGTTTGGAGCAGCAGAACTGCGAAAAATTTGTTGTCTTCTCAACCATTTCTTAGCTTCAAACTCCCATATCTCGCGAACGGATTGACCTCAACCAAAAACTCCTGTTGCATCTGAAAGTAGAAACTCGCCCGATGACAACGGTATGTGTATTTTTTCCCTAGGCCATTCTGGTTAAGCGTTTGGAGCAGCAGAATTGTGAAAAATTTTTTGCCTTCTCTACCATTTCTTGCCTTCAAACTCCCATATCTCGCGAACGGATTGACCTAACCCAAAAATTCCTGTTGCGTCTGAAAGTAGAAACTCGCCCGGTTACAACGGTATGTGTACTTTTTCCCTAGGCCATTCTGGTTAAGCGTTTGGAGCAGCAGAATTGCGAAAAATTTGTTGCCTTCTCAACCATTTCTTGGCTTCAAAGTCCCATATCTCGCGAACGGATTGACGTAACCCAAAATTTCCTATTGCATCTGAAAGTAGAAACTCGCCCGGTTACAACGGTTTGTGTATTTTTTCCCTAGGGCATTCTGGTTAAACGTTTGGAGCAGCAGAAGTGCGAAAAATTTGTTGTCTTCACAACCATTTCTTAGCTTCAAACTCCCATATCTCGCGAACGGATTGACGTAACCCAAAAATTCCTGTTGCATCTGAAAGTAGAAACTCGCCCGATTACAACGGTATGTGTATTTTTTCCTTAGGCCATTCTGGTTAAGCGTTTGGAGCAGCAGAATTGCGAAAAATTTTTTGCCTTCACAACCATTTCTTGTCTTCAAACTCCCATATCTCGCGAACGGATTGACCTAACCCAAAAATTCCTATTGCATCTGAAGGTAGAAACTCGCCCGATTACAACGGTATTTGTATTTTTTCCCTAACCCATTCTGGTTAAGCGTTTGGAGCAGCAGAATTGCAAAAAATTTTTCGCCTTCTCAACCATTTCTTAGCTTCAAAGTCCCATATCTCGCGAACGGATTGACCAAACCCGAAAATTCCTGCTGCATCTGAAAGTAGAAACTCGCCCGATTACAACGGTATGTGTATTTTTTCCCTAGGCCATTCTGGTTAAGCGTTTGGAGCAGCAGAATTGCGAAAAATTTTTTGCCTTCTCAACCATTTCTTGGATTCAAACTCCCATATCTCGCGAACGGATTGACCTAACCCACAAATTCCTATTGCATCGGAAAGTAGAAACTCGCCCGATTACAACGGTATGTGTATTTTTTCCCTTGGCCATTTTGGTTAAGCGTTTGGAGCAGCAGAATTACGAAAAATTTTTTGCCTTCTCAACCATTTCTTGTCTTCAAACTCCCATATCTCGCGAACGGATTGACCTAACCCAAAAATTCCTATTGCATCTGAAAGTAGAAACTCACCCGATTACAACGGTATGTGTATTTTGTCCCTAGGCCATTCTGGTTAAGCGTTTGGAGCAACAGAAGTGCGAAAAATTTGTTGTCTTCTCAACCATTTCTTAGCTTCAAACTCCCATATCTCGCGAACGGATTGACGTAACCCAAAAATTCCTATTGCATCTGAAAGTAGAAACTCGCCCGATTACAACGGTATGTGTATTTTTTCCCTAGGCCATTCTGGTTAAGCGTTTGGAGCAGCAGAATTGCGAAAAATTTTTTGCCTTCTCAACCATTTCTTGTCTTGAAACTCCCATATCTCGCGAACGGATTGACCTAACCCAAAAATTCCTATTGCATCTGAAAGTAGAAACTCGCCCGATTACAACGGTATGTGTATTTTTTCCCTTGGCCATTTTGGTTAAGCGTTTGGAGCAGCAGAATTGCGAGAAAGTTTTTGCCTTGTCAACCATTTCTTGGCTTCAAACTCCCATATCTCGCGAACGGATTGACCTAACCCAAAAATTCCTATTGCATCTGAAAGTAGAAACTCGCCCGATTACAACGGTGTGTGTATTTTTTCCTTTGGCCATTCTGGTTAAGCGTTTGGAGCAGCAGAATTGTGAAAAATTTTTTGCCTTCTCTACCATTTCTTGCCTTCAAACTCCCATATCTCGCGAAAGGATTGACCTAACCCAAAAATTCCTATTGCATCTGAAAGTAGAAACTCGCCCGATTACAACGGTATGTGTATTTTTTCCCTAGGCCATTCTGGTTAAGCGTTTGGAGCAGCAGAATTGCGAAAAATTGTTTGCCTTCTCAACAATTTCTTGGCTTCAAACTCCCATATCTCGCGAACGAATTGACCTAACCCAAAAATTCATATTGCATCTGAAAGTAGAAACTCGCCCGATTACAACGGTATGTGTATTGTTTCCCTAGGCCATTCTGGTTAAGCGTTTGGAGCAGCAGAACTGCGAAAAATTTGTTGTCTTCTCAAACATTTCTTAGCTTCAAACTCCCATATCTCGCGAACGGATTGACATAAACCAAAAATTCCTGTTGCATCTGAAAGTAGAAACTCGCCCGATTACAACGGTATGTGTATTTTTTCCCTAGGCCATTCTGGTTAAGCGTTTGGAGCAGCAGAACTGCGAAAAATTTGTTGTCTTCTCAACCATTTCTTAGCTTCAAACTCCCATATCTCGCGAACGGATTGACCTCAACCAAAAACTCCTGTTGCATCTGAAAGTAGAAACTCGCCCGATGACAACGGTATGTGTATTTTTTCCCTAGGCCATTCTGGTTAAGCGTTTGGAGCAGCAGAATTGTGAAAAATTTTTTGCCTTCTCTACCATTTCTTGACTTCAAACTCCCATATCTCGCGAACGGATTGACCTAACCCAAAAATTCCTGTTGCGTCTGAAAGTAGAAACTCGCCCGGTTACAACGGTATGTGTACTTTTTCCCTAGGCCATTCTGGTTAAGCGTTTGGAGCAGCAGAATTGCGAAAAATTTGTTGCCTTCTCAACCATTTCTTGGCTTCAAAGTCCCATATCTCGCGAACGGATTGACGTAACCCAAAATTTCCTATTGCATCTGAAAGTAGAAACTCGCCCGGTTACAACGGTTTGTGTATTTTTTCCCTAGGCCATTCTGGTTAAACGTTTGGAGCAGCAGAAGTGCGAAAAATTTGTTGTCTTCACAACCATTTCTTAGCTTCAAACTCCCATATCTCGCGAACGGATTGACGTAACCCAAAAATTCCTGTTGCATCTGAAAGTAGAAACTCGCCCGATTACAACGGTATGTGTATTTTTCCCTTAGGCCATTCTGGTTAAGCGTTTGGAGCAGCAGAATTGCGAAAAATTTTTTGCCTTCACAACCATTTCTTGTCTTCAAACTCCCATATCTCGCGAACGGATTGACCTAACCCAAAAATTCCTATTGCATCTGAAGGTAGAAACTCGCCCGATTACAACGGTATTTGTATTTTTTCCCTAACCCATTCTGGTTAAGCGTTTGGAGCAGCAGAATTGCGAAAAATTTTTCGCCTTCTCAACCATTTCTTAGCTTCAAAGTCCCATATCTCGCGAAAGGATTGACCAAACCCGAAAATTCCTGCTGCATCTGAAAGTAGAAACTCGCCCGATTACAACGGTATGTGTATTTTTTCCCTTGGCCATTTTGGTTAAGCGTTTGGAGCAGCAGAATTGCGAGAAAGTTTTTGCCTTGTCAACCATTTCTTGGCTTCAAACTCCCATATCTCGCGAACGGATTGACCTAACCCAAAAATTCCTATTGCATCTGAAAGTAGAAACTCGCCCGATTACAACGGTGTGTGTATTTTTTCCTTTGGCCATTCTGGTTAAGCGTTTGGAGCAGCAGAATTGTGAAAAATTTTTTGCCTTCTCTACCATTTCTTGCCTTCAAACTCCCATATCTCGCGAAAGGATTGACCTAACCCAAAAATTCCTATTGCATCTGAAAGTAGAAACTCGCCCGATTACAACGGTATGTGTATTTTTTCCCTAGGCCATTCTGGTTAAGCGTTTGGAGCAGCAGAATTGCGAAAAATTGTTTGCCTTCTCAACAATTTCTTGGCTTCAAACTCCCATATCTCGCGAACGAATTGAACTAACCCAAAAATTCATATTGCATCTGAAAGTAGAAACTCGCCCGATTACAACGGTATGTGTATTGTTTCCCTAGGCCATTCTGGTTAAGCGTTTGGAGCAGCAGAACTGCGAAAAATTTGTTGTCTTCTCAAACATTTCTTAGCTTCAAACTCCCATATCTCGCGAACGGATTGACATAAACCAAAAATTCCTGTTGCATCTGAAAGTAGAAACTCGCCCGATTACAACGGTATGTGTATTTTTTCCCTAGGCCATTCTGGTTAAGCGTTTGGAGCAGCAGAACTGCGAAAAATTTGTTGTCTTCTCAACCATTTCTTAGCTTCAAACTCCCATATCTCGCGAACGGATTGACCTCAACCAAAAACTCCTGTTGCATCTGAAAGTAGAAACTCGCCCGATGACAACGGTATGTGTATTTTTTCCCTAGGCCATTCTGGTTAAGCGTTTGGAGCAGCAGAATTGTGAAAAATTTTTTGCCTTCTCTACCATTTCTTGCCTTCAAACTCCCATATCTCGCGAACGGATTGACCTAACCCAAAAATTCCTGTTGCGTCTGAAAGTAGAAACTCGCCCGGTTACAACGGTATGTGTACTTTTTCCCTAGGCCATTCTGGTTAAGCGTTTGGAGCAGCAGAATTGCGAAAAATTTGTTGCCTTCTCAACCATTTCTTGGCTTCAAAGTCCCATATCTCGCGAACGGATTGACGTAACCCAAAATTTCCTATTGCATCTGAAAGTAGAAACTCGCCCGGTTACAACGGTTTGTGTATTTTTTCCCTAGGCCATTCTGGTTAAACGTTTGGAGCAGCAGAAGTGCGAAAAATTTGTTGTCTTCACAACCATTTCTTAGCTTCAAACTCCCATATCTCGCGAACGGATTGACGTAACCCAAAAATTCCTGTTGCATCTGAAAGTAGAAACTCGCCCGATTACAACGGTATGTGTATTTTTTCCTTAGGCCATTCTGGTTAAGCGTTTGGAGCAGCAGAATTGCGAAAAATTTTTTGCCTTCACAACCATTTCTTGTCTTCAAACTCCCATATCTCGCGAACGGATTGACCTAACCCAAAAATTCCTATTGCATCTGAAGGTAGAAACTCGCCCGATTACAACGGTATTTGTATTTTTTCCCTAACCCATTCTGGTTAAGCGTTTGGAGCAGCAGAATTGCAAAAAATTTTTCGCCTTCTCAACCATTTCTTAGCTTCAAAGTCCCATATCTCGCGAACGGATTGACCAAACCCGAAAATTCCTGCTGCATCTGAAAGTAGAAACTCGCCCGATTACAACGGTATGTGTATTTTTTCCCTAGGCCATTCTGGTTAAGCGTTTGGAGCAGCAGAATTGCGAAAAATTTTTTGCCTTCTCAACCATTTCTTGGATTCAAACTCCCATATCTCGCGAACGGATTGACCTAACCCACAAATTCCTATTGCATCGGAAAGTAGAAACTCGCCCGATTACAACGGTATGTGTATTTTTTCCCTTGGCCATTTTGGTTAAGCGTTTGGAGCAGCAGAATTACGAAAAATTTTTTGCCTTCTCAACCATTTCTTGTCTTCAAACTCCCATATCTCGCGAACGGATTGACCTAACCCAAAAATTCCTATTGCATCTGAAAGTAGAAACTCACCCGATTACAACGGTATGTGTATTTTGTCCCTAGGCCATTCTGGTTAAGCGTTTGGAGCAACAGAAGTGCGAAAAATTTGTTGTCTTCTCAACCATTTCTTAGCTTCAAACTCCCATATCTCGCGAACGGATTGACGTAACCCAAAAATTCCTATTGCATCTGAAAGTAGAAACTCGCCCGATTACAACGGTATGTGTATTTTTTCCCTAGGCCATTCTGGTTAAGCGTTTGGAGCAGCAGAATTGCGAAAAATTTTTTGCCTTCTCAACCATTTCTTGTCTTGAAACTCCCATATCTCGCGAACGGATTGACCTAACCCAAAAATTCCTATTGCATCTGAAAGTAGAAACTCGCCCGATTACAACGGTATGTGTATTTTTTCCCTTGGCCATTTTGGTTAAGCGTTTGGAGCAGCAGAATTGCGAGAAAGTTTTTGCCTTGTCAACCATTTCTTGGCTTCAAACTCCCATATCTCGCGAACGGATTGACCTAACCCAAAAATTCCTATTGCATCTGAAAGTAGAAACTCGCCCGATTACAACGGTGTGTGTATTTTTTCCTTTGGCCATTCTGGTTAAGCGTTTGGAGCAGCAGAATTGTGAAAAATTTTTTGCCTTCTCTACCATTTCTTGCCTTCAAACTCCCATATCTCGCGAAAGGATTGACCTAACCCAAAAATTCCTATTGCATCTGAAAGTAGAAACTCGCCCGATTACAACGGTATGTGTATTTTTTCCCTAGGCCATTCTGGTTAAGCGTTTGGAGCAGCAGAATTGCGAAAAATTGTTTGCCTTCTCAACAATTTCTTGGCTTCAAACTCCCATATCTCGCGAACGAATTGACCTAACCCAAAAATTCATATTGCATCTGAAAGTAGAAACTCGCCCGATTACAACGGTATGTGTATTGTTTCCCTAGGCCATTCTGGTTAAGCGTTTGGAGCAGCAGAACTGCGAAAAATTTGTTGTCTTCTCAAACATTTCTTAGCTTCAAACTCCCATATCTCGCGAACGGATTGACATAAACCAAAAATTCCTGTTGCATCTGAAAGTAGAAACTCGCCCGATTACAACGGTATGTGTATTTTTTCCCTAGGCCATTCTGGTTAAGCGTTTGGAGCAGCAGAACTGCGAAAAATTTGTTGTCTTCTCAACCATTTCTTAGCTTCAAACTCCCAT